>NW_013953815.1:70628-74224 GCF_001266775.1 Austrofundulus limnaeus
GTGTGAGATTCTCCTCAGATTGTCCTCTCTGTGGGATCAGAAATGATTTTTAGATGCAGGAAAATTATACATTAAATGGAGAAAGAGTGAGAAAACTGTCTAAATAAGTAGTGGGGTGACATTGTTTTATGTGGTGCATTCACACAGGATAACCAAAGTCTGAGATTCTCCTGAAATTTACAGACATCTCCTGAATGTGATGTTAAAGCTGGTTAGTTGTTGTATATTTAGTTGAACACAGCGTTGAACGGACGTTAAAAAAAGCATCAAGTTATCCACTTTTTCTGCTCTCCTTTGCTCCTGCTTTACAGCAGCGCTGTCATCTCCACGGACAGACCATGGCGCACACAACTTTTTTATGCGTACGCACCGTTTATACATGAGGCCCCTGGTCATTTGAAGTTTTTTCTTTTGGAAAATATACTGTTATCACTGGGAATTTTTTTAAACAATCAAAACATACTCTAACAGCTGATGACTCAAAAATGATGCTGACTTTGTAGAGACTATTTAGAAAAATCAGACCATCACAACTATGTACTGCTGTCCTGAAAAAATACAGTTTTTTACAGTATTTGTCTCGTATTATTCTGACTGTTTCAGGTGTTGCAACAGGAGTGTGTGGAGATGGAGTGCCTCGATGAAGTTGATGCTGCAGGGAAAACTCTGCTTGACAGACTTGGGATGCCTGTTATCTTCCCCGATGGGTAACAATACACTCATTTATTTTAGTAAAGTAATTAAACCATAACTGCTCCTTTACCCACACACAGACACACTCTTACACACACACTCCTCCAAGCAAAAAGTCAAGTTAGATCACATGCGATCGAACCGTGGGCGCTGAGAAGCAGGTTGAAGSCAGAACACGGGGCAGAGATAACAACACCTGCAGCAGGGAGGAGCAGGAGGAGGACGGGAAGAAGTGGAGAACTTATTTCTAGTAGCAGAGCAGCTTGGGAGATGCTTATTTAATTTTATTTATTGTTTTTTCTTTACACGTCCTACAGTTTCTGAAGATGTAAAATAGATTTGAAGACTTGTGTTTGGTAAAACACTGTCTGTCTCGACTGGCCTGGAACACCTTGGAATCCCCTCTGAAGAGCTGAGGGGGCTGTGGAAGGAGAGGTCTGGGCTTCCCTGTTCAAGCTGCTACAACCCAACTCCAGATAATGGACAGATGTTTGGAAAAAATCTGTCAGATTGCTCGAAACTTTCATATACCCACAAAATGGGTCAAATTGATGTAAATCACTGACARTCTGTACTTGACATGTATGGAGAGTTGATGTCTGAATCAGTTGGTAAACAGACCTGAACTTTAACAACTAAACATTTTAGGGCTGAAACGATTCCTCGAATAATTCGAGTAATTCGATTACAAAAAATCCTCGAGGCAAATTTATCCGCCTCGAAGCTTCGAAAAAAATACGTTATAATCAGCGCACTTTATTCCGCCCGGAATGTTATTTGTGTTACACACAATGCTACGATGTTAGCGCTTCCGCTAACAGTTAAGGCTCCCACATACTCTGGCGTACTTCAGTACGCGGAGGTCCGAGCGGACTCTAGCACAAGTATATGGTTGGCCTCGGGTACAAGTACACCTCGCTGCAGCCAAAGCAGACATCCGCCGGACTGGACCACGCAGAGAAAAAATTTTTATGTCCGCGTATGCGTACTCGGTGTCGCACAATAAACAGCCCGGCAAGAAACAGGACCTCGGACTGTCGACGCGTCACACGTATGCTTGCTAAACGCTATATTTAGCTTCAGAAGAAGATGAAGAGTGACGAAACGAAGCACTCAGAAAACRACAAATTATAACTAGACATGGGTTTTTACGATGTAAAAACAGGTGTRCATTGCCTTGTAGCATGGCTTTGCTGCATGTCTTTACCTGCAGCAGTGGACTTGCAGAATGAAATGTGACCAAGTTCAAATGTGTTTTCTATACCAGCTTGTGCTTGTCATGTCAGCAGGTGTTTGTAATTAAGGTAATTGTGTGACAGTATGATGATTGTAGAGATTTTCTGTTAAAGTTGCTGCTGCTGGATTTCAAACCGTAATCTCCCACATGAAAGCCCATGGCACTAACCATGAGACCGTTGGAGCTGTGGTAGAGGACGAGGCCAGGGTTTGGTTTGTATGTGTGCAGAAAGTGGCCACATTGCCAATGTAATGGTTGTCACTAATTTGAAAAATATTACAACAATAAAGCAATATTAGGACAATATTTTAGTAAAACATCAAAACACAATCATATTAGTATTGCAAACACTGAACTATTGAGATTAAATATTATTAAACTATGGTGCAGTACTGATTATATACAGCAGGGGCAGTATTGGACCAATACAAGGCTCCATTGACTCCCATTATAAATTATTAAACATTAATGTTTCAAAAACTATAAGTTTTACAGGTACCAAAAGGCATAGACATCATTTGGCACAGGGGCTTTACAGATATAAATTACAATGGCAGCTCTAGGACAAAGTATGCAGGAGGAGAAGCATGCCAAAGTGGAGATGACTTGGATGAGAAACGAATCACAATAGTGTGTATTGCATTGGCAATGCACACTGACAAGCATGGGAACATTTAAAACTAAACAGAAAAGACGACAACGCGCAACGCTCTGCACATCCTCAGTGTTTCTGCACCAGAACAAAAACAGCGGCTGCATGACCCGAACGCGTCCGTGCACGTCGAAACATGAAAGGTATGTCTGTACAGACATAAAAAGTAAAAAAGTGTCTAGTAGTTTGGAACACGTAGTAGAGTCTTAAAATATTTTTTTATTACAAATAACACGTGAACTCTACAAAACTCAATATTAACCATTTTACTTATTAAATTTCTAACAAAAAAAGACATTCAATTTTCCAATCCATAATAAATTTACAGCATTTAGATTTTTCAGTGATGGTTAAAAATGATTCAGTGACAGAGTGCTTTTAATTAATGTCTCCTCAAACCTTACATACATAAATACAAACAAATGGAGTTTAAAATGCATTAATTAATACAACTGGTGTAATTTTACTTTGATTGCAGCAGGGTCATCAGGTGTATATTACCCCTTCACAATATTAAACAATTGTATTTCTAATAAAATAAAATTAAATAATTACTGCATATGACAACATGACATATTTTTTATATCCTTTTACTCAATTAATCGTCAGAATAATTGATAGATTAATCGATTACTAAAATAATCGTTAGCTGCAGCCCTAAAATTTTTTATCTTATTGTCTGAATGAGCTGTTGTTGGCTTTTTTCTCCTTTGACTTTGTGTTAGGCCTGGGCAATTATTGATCGTAATTATTGATCGTGAAAAATTTCAGGTTGATCACAGTGATCAGCTGTGAGCCTCTTTACTCAATCAAACATGGTGGAAATGTGAGCGATAGCAGCCAATCAGAATCCACCTCCTCCTGCTCCACTTCATTTATAAGTTGTTAAAGAAACGCAGACGGAATCGCAGAATTACAGCGGGTAAAATAAGTATTGAACACGTCACCATTTTTCTCAGTAAATATATTACTAGAGGTGCTAATGACATGAAATTTTCACCAGATGTTGGTAAC
>NW_013953815.1:76639-80800 GCF_001266775.1 Austrofundulus limnaeus
TTGATGTTTCAGGACCCCACTTTGGGTCCCGACCCCAACTTTTGGAAACACTGTTCTAGTGATCACTGTCTCCTCAGTTAGTTTAGTTGGAGGATTGTTTCCTAAAAGCCCCTAACACCACTTGTTGTTTCAGGAGTGAACAATTCTTTGGGAGCCCCAGCGACACCGCCTCGGCAGCAGAGGGTGTCAGAGAGCGCCTCCTGCTGGTCGAAGAGAGGCGTCTACAGCTGCAGGAGATGAAGCTTCATAAGAAACAGGAGGAAGAAGTGCTAAATGGCCTGGAGGGGAGGTTAGATGTGATTGGAGAGGAGCCCAGTGAGAAAGAGGAGCAAGATGAAGAGGAGAAAGAGGCGGAGCCACAGGAAGATGACCTGGAGAGGGCTACACAGGACTGCTAATGGATGATGTCATACTCAACAGCTTTAATGAAGCTTGTTGTTAGTTAAAGGCTGCTGACCTCTGACGTGACTCCTGCAGCAGAACATTTTCCTGACTGATGGTATGTCTTTCCCTCTCCCACCCTCAGCAGTCTAAACATCAAAAAGAAAAATATTGGATTTATTTGCTGGAATGTTTAGCTATCATCGAGAACAATAATGGAAAGTTCACATTCTTCTAACATGTTCCCCTAAAACCAGCGCTCTGTCCTTTTCTCTTGATGTGAGCAGAACTTCCATGGTGCTTGTTGGTGGTCCTCATGCTTTCTGTAATGTCCCTTACATTTTTACTCACAGAAAACTTATGGCATAAAATGAATTTTAATTTCAATTTAGGCTGATTGAGTGGATATTTGTTGTTGATAAAAAAATGTATTTCCTCAGGACTGTTTTAAAAATGACGTGTCTTTAAAGAACAGAGGGTTCTCAATGAGGCTGTTTTTCAGTCTTTCTTATATGATGGAATTCAAACGTCTATACTTGAAACAACAGACTGTCCTTCCGACCAGAAACTTTTGTGTGTTCAGTGTCCAGCACTGAGACTGAAAATCCTATTTGCACAGCTTCAGAAAAGGGCAGAATTTTGTTTCCTTTTAATATTTTTTAAGTTAAACCTGTTTTTAATGCTTCCTGCTGTAAGCATCTATTTTCTGTATCCTGCGTTCTGTCTTTACTATCCATTAACAAAAACTGTACAAAACATTATCCTCTAAATAAAGATATTTAAACCGTTGTCGACAAACATTTTATTAAGTTTGTAAAAGTAGCATTTTAACAGTAAATTTGCTGTCCACATAGTCATGGAAGCAAAACCAAATACCACCCTATACAGGTGCAGCTCAGAAAATATACTGTGAAAAAGTTACTTTATCAACCATTTCAGAAAATGAAACCATATAGATTATAAACCACTATCTTCCTCAGCAGTACCAGGCTGATCACCCACCACATTGATGCAGTATTTTTTTTAATCATTCATTAAAAAAACAAAAAGAAAGAAATCTATATAAAAAAAACTTAAAGGAAAGGAAGCAGAAAGAAAAAAAATCTTATGTCTCTTTTTTTCCCAAAAACAAATTCAAACAATACCAAAATAGTTAAACAATGTCAAGCCCTTCCTCAGGGGCGGACTGGCAATTGGGAGTACCGGGACTTTTCCCAGTGGGCCGGCGCATCACTGGGCCGGTGCAGCACCGAGGGGGAAAAAAAAGGGGGAAAAGGGTGTTGTTTCGCTCAATACCAGTAGATGGCAATAATGCGCCAATTCATTGTTTACCAACCACAAAGACCGAAGAAGAAGAAAAGTTTGATGAAGAAGAGGAAGAAGAAGAAGAACCGGACGGGAGGAGAACAAAATTGAGAAAAGCATCTATAAGCAAATTCAGCCAAGTGTCAGAAACTGACATTTATTTTCTGCTGGTGCATCATCATCATCCTCATCCTCACTGGAACCTACGTCTGGAGAACAACGTGACCGCACTGCACAGCTCACACCGAACCAGGTTYCCCGGCCCCCCCTCCTCTTCAAAGTTRGTGGGTGGGCCAGGTTAGGGAGTGGCAGACGCAGGCCGGAGAGCAGAGTCCAAAGTCCACATAGAAATAAAACACAGAAACAAAAAGGATTATAGAAAAAACTTCTACACTTGTTATCAAAACATTCTTCAAAATTAATGCCAGATAGTTTGTTCAACATTTTACTTTGTCAAAGTTCATAGTTTCAGAGCAGCTGTTTTTTCTACATCTCTATTACTGTTCATACAATAAAAAAAATAAAAGAAAGAAAAAGTTTCTTTTACAGAACATATGACAGCGTGTTTGTGAGTTTACTCATCTTTTCTCCATGGGTGGGGTGGGGGGTGGCCGTCTGACTCAATTCGTGCCCACTCTTCCCCACCAGAACCCGGCCCGGTCGTGGTCATCACTTTGACCCTGGTTGAACTTGGATCCAAAAACCGCCCAGGCCATCCACAGGTGTGCTCGTTAGCATTGATTGAGGCGATGATGCTGTGAAAACCCTGCCAGAGAGCGCCGCTCCCCCCTCTCTCTCTTGTCTTCCCACATCAGTCTTGTGACGGTCACTCATGCCGATGTTTTGCAGGACTTTATCGTTGATGCTGCCATTTGTCACAGCTTGTCAGAAACAGCAAAATCAGCCTGATGTAGCGTCAGGCTGATTGATCTGACGATGGGGTGCTGTAGAGTGGCAAACAGCTGCTGGCTCTGTTACTATCAGACTTTGAAGCTTTGTTTCATCAACTTTCACAGTCTTCTCCGCAGATGGACAGATAATAGTCACTCGGTTCCAAGGTCTTTTGCTGCTGTTGCATGTTGAAAGAATGTTGGGGGTGGGTTAGTGTTAGGCAACCAGGCAGAAATGACAACATTATCTCGCCTTCATGGTGCTGGTCTGTGGATGATCTTCTTAGCGCTGGCCTTTATAGTCTTCTGGTCTCAGCATCACTGTCCATTTGTCCGCGTGTCCATCATTAGTCCAGGTCTCGGGTCTCGGCGGTTGGGAGTGGGCCCGGGAAAGAGCAGAGGACCATCAGGAAAACCAAACTCCCCCGTTACATAAGAAACCAAGCACACACACACACACACACACACACACACACACACACACACACACACACCAAAGAAATTAATGAAACAGTTTTCTCTATTCATTCAACAGCATGCAGATAATATCAGGCATTTTAAACTTTTTTTTTTCAACGATGCCCTTTAAWGCTGCTTCAACAACCTTCATAAAACAAACCTCAGACAACCAAAAAAAAAATAAAAATCATTTTTTTCCCTTTTCCCAGTCTGTTTGAAATACTTTGGTGTATATATATTTTTTAAATGGCATGTAAACAAGTCGTGCATTCTATTTCAAGTTTGAATGATTTATTACATTTTTTACCTCTCTGCATCTTATTTTAAGATAAAACAAACAAAAAAAACACTCTCCCCTTGCTTCAGGGAATTGAACAAATCCCCACTCTATATTGACACAAAAATCATTTGTAACAGAAAACAAACAAATGAAAACACTAGTTCAGCAAATTCCTTTAAAAAAACCCTTAGTCACTTATAAATGCAACCGTTTTTGTGCATATGTTAGGGGTTTATGAAAAAGAAAACAAAACGGGAAATCTGTCGCCTCCGCGCGCCCCCTCCTTTCAACATATGGTTTACAGTGGGGGGGGAATGACCAGGCCCGGGTCACCCCACCCCACCCCACCAGGCCACACCCACAGGAGGTGACGTTGCGCGGCCGAAACAGGAAAACCCCAATCTGCTCCATTTAACAGTCCCGAAAATCAGAGAGACTAAAACATTCTTCTTGATTTAAGCATTGAATCACGTTCCACTAAGCGATCCCGGAAAGCAGCCGAGCTGTTTTAAAACTGAAACAGCCACCGTCGGGGAAGCCAACTTATCAGACTCCATACCTGCAGACACTTTTTCACGGCGTTCAGCGCCATATTTGTTTACCATGGCCTGTGCTCAAAAAGAAGCTCGCTGGTCGCATTCTTTGGCTGAACTCGTGCCCTGTGCACTACCTAAGCGACATTTTCAAACAAATGTCAAGACGGCCGTCACTTGGAATGACATTCTAGCCTACAAATGTCTCCTCAATAGAAACAAAAACGGAAAATTACTAGAGGTGTCCCGATACCGATACCAGTATCGGTATCGGATCCGATACCAGCATCAAGTACTCGTACTCGTACTCGTA
>NW_013953815.1:82910-84373 GCF_001266775.1 Austrofundulus limnaeus
GGTATCGGATCCGATACCGATACTGGTATCGGTATCGGCGAGTACCCAAACTGAAGTACTCGTATTTGTACTCAGTCTTGAAAAAACTGGTATCGGGACACCCCTAAAAATTACATTTTTCCTCAGTAGTTTAAGCATTTCAAACTACCTACACTCACCTAAGACGAACACTGTCCTCTTGGCTACATTAAAACAGAAAGCTAAGCTCCCCGTTTTTGACTCGACATGGAATGAATCACTCCCACATCTACCTCGGCTAGGGTCAATACAACCACAGAAAACCAGACCAGCGTCTGACAATTATAACTTCAATGTGTGTGGGCCAAAAAAATTAGCCGTAGCTCTTTAGCATAAGGCGCTAATGAAAATATTAGCTCACCRTGTTTCTGCCACAGACAGGTTCTTTTTTTTAGCTCCAGTCCCAAAAGATTACCCACAGCGGCCGAAGTAAGGACAGATCACAAAATCCGGACAAGATCAGCAGAGTAAAACAGGTCAGTTTTGTCAGAAGAGAAAAAAAACTTCCTCCATTCCCCACTGGATCTCCAAGGAAAAAAACAGTCGACCGCTGCGGGCAATCCTCCGGTCCTTGGGAGCCGCCTTTAAGACAACGCCAAATTCTGTCGTGGAAATGATTTACCAAGAATGCTGAAACACGTTGGAATAATGCACAGAAAGTCTGCGTGTATGGTCGTCAAAATGATTTTAATTCTGAGCAACAACCCAGCTGTCAGTCAATCAGGAAATTGGCTGAGTTGTGACTGACGCGTCAGCAGAAAGCAGCCAATAATGTACACCATGATAACATCATATGACGTGYTTATAACCAATCACAGATCGCCAACTGCAACTGCCCAGCCAATAACAGGGCTCATAGCCCAAAGAGTTACCTACTTAGACAAGAGAGTTCAGTCCATTGGGGAGTCCTGACGTCTGGGCAAACAGATTGACATTGATCATAAGATATATGAGTACTGGACAGCGTCAAGGTGAAACAGATAGATAATTAGTCCATAATAGATTCAAGTCAGGTGATTGGCTGGGCCATTCCAGCAGCTTTATTTTCTTTCTCTGAAACCAACTGAGTTTCCTTGGCTTTGTGTTTGGGCTCATTGTCTTGCTGAAATGTCCAGCCATGTTTCATCTTCATCATCCTGGTAGATGGAAGCAGATTTTTATCAAGAATGTCTCTTTGGGCTCATTGTCTTGCTGAAATGTCCAGCCACGTTTCATCTTCATCATCCTGGTATCAGGATTGGTGGAGGAATGGATCCAGGGTGCAGGCAGGCTCCAAGAATACAACGAAATATTTATTAAATAACAGAAAAACTGCTGTAGAGACAGCTCAAACTTTTAGGGACTCTCAAGGATCACACAGGCAGGGGGAACAGAACACAACAATGATCCGACAATAAGACTGAGACAGGACAGGGTTTAAATACACAGAAAACTAATGACTAAAC
>NW_013953815.1:85373-87141 GCF_001266775.1 Austrofundulus limnaeus
CTCCTCTAGTAATATATTCACTGAGAAAAATGGTGATGTGTTCAATACTTATTTTACCCGCTGTATGTCCATAAATGAGTTGTATGATGACGATTGCTCTGTGACCAAAGGCTGCAGGGATACTTCATGTTGTTTTTGGCCAAATAAGTCTCTTTTACTGAATACACGTCAGCTACTGCCTCCACTTCACCTCCATTTCTCTCAATAAAAAGCAAATTAGGACAACTTTCATTCAATTAGTGTGTTGTACAGTTGTTCTGTGAGCAGAAAAAAATTTTCCCCCCTGAGTTTTGACAAAATCTGTGCTTTTTTCTGTCAGTTTGCGTCCTTGGAGTTTTCCTTACAGCAAAGGGTGGGCAGTACTACGAATTTGATATTGATCTGATACCAAATAAACACTTGGCAAATATATTTGATACCAAAGTCAACATCAATGCTTTTTACTTGTAATGGGATGTTCATTACAGGTGCTGATTACATCCTAAGCTCATTTCCTAAAAATTTTTTACCAAGGTTTTCTCACTATTTGTTAATATCTTGACTGTGCAAAGTGAAAAATGACACAATAAGGGGAACGCTTAGACGAGTTCAATTTGTTAATAATGACTATACAATCATTTTTTTACACAAATTAAACAAATCATCAGTTACACTTGATTGTGGGTATTTAGTTTCCTATAACAAGCGTCAGAGTTAATGAGATAAAACCTGCGTCCGAATTTCAATTCACCTCAACTCAGATTACTTATAATAAGACAGAAAAACATTAGTTCTGATGTTAAACAACCAAATATTTAAATAAATAAATAAATTTTACTGGCACTTTTAGCTTAAGTTTTGGCAAATCAAAGAAATAAGAAAGAGGAGAAAAGTAATGTTAGTGTTCTACTACTTTACTTTTATCAAAGTGTGGGTCAACAGGAACTGCACGTCTTTTCTCGACTCTGGTCCACAATACACGTCACTCCAAACACATCAGCTTTTACCTGATGATGACTTCTTAAGGCACCCTCGAAGTAGAAAAACTGGCTCGCCTCCGATCAGTCAGTGAACTGTTGTCGGCTCGCTTACTGTTCATTGGTGAACAGGTGTTATTTTCAGGTAACTTTGTGTCTGCTTCAGTCCAAGCCAGAAAAATTTAAGCCGTGTCCAGTTTCTCCTTCAAAATAAAAGATCTCCCCATCGGGAGGTACAAAACACACTTGGAGGCTTGAAGCCTCGGTTTGGAACACTGACAGGCCTGTCGGGTCCCTGGCTGTAAAATCCCCCTAATTGGCTCGTGGGATTAGATTTTACAGCCCCAGGGCTGAGATTTCTCCGGAGAGAACCACAGCCTTCTTCCTTCTTTTTTAGTTAGGAAGTCAGAGTGTGCTCAAAGCTGTCCGGGTTAGTAATAAGAACGGACAAACTTTGGTTCCGCCCTCAGGCTTAGAGATGAGTCAGAGAAAGAAAGATACAGACTTGCCAGGCAGGCGCCAGTCAAGGTTAAATTCTGTGGTTGTTCAACAACATCATGATAACCTCTTTAGCTTTCTTCTGATAGACTAAGAGAAATCACTGCAAAACATTTATGGTGATTAACTATAACATTTCTGTTTTATAATCAGCTTTGAACCTTTTGTTAGTCCAGATAAATGAAAGATTTTCTCAAGAAAAAATCCACAATTATATTACTGTGTTCACAGTAAAATAAAAACAACGATTTACATAAAAACACATTGAAAACATTGTAATCAGATTCTCTGTGATTTTTTTATACCATTATAAA
>NW_013953815.1:88141-90102 GCF_001266775.1 Austrofundulus limnaeus
TAATCTAATCTAATCTAATCTAATCTAATCTAATCTAATCTAATCTAAAACAAGTGAAAACTGAACAGTTTGAGCAGTAAAGAACAGCTGATCATTTCTCGGTTTCAACTTGAATCAAAGCAAAATAAAAGGCAACAAACAATTGTTGGAAGCAACTCTTCTTCAAACTAGGGCCGGGCCAAATGGCTGAAAACTGTTTCAGGACAGAGAGTTTCATTGAACCAAGTCTGGAAGCTTCTGGAACTTCAATTATCCACGCTCCACCAGACACATTTTCTATTCATATTCATCACGTCTTTATCCTGATACGTATATAGTTATTGTTTTATGGCCCAGCCCTGCTTCAAAGATCAACCAGATTTAAGACTTTTCTAACTTTTCTCCACATCCTGAACGTTTCATTCTTCTGAGGCTGTAAAACCTCTTCTAGATCATTTGGTGAATTTGGTGGTCCACTCTGTGGACTTTCATGTGACTGTGAAGAGTGTCCTTTCTGCTAAAACAATTCCCACAAGTTTCACAAGAAAAAGGCTTCTCTCCTGTGTGGATCGTCGTGTGATCTTTAAGATGGGCCTTTCTGTTAAAACATTTCCCACAAGTTTTACAAGAAAAAGGCTTCTCTCCTGTGTGGACCCTCATGTGTCTGTTAAGATTTGAAGTATAACTAAAATGTTTTCTACAGATTTTACAAGAAAATGGTTTTTCTCCTGTGTGGACCCTCATGTGTTTGACTAAGTCACAATAAGCAGAGGACTTTATCCCACAGGTGGGACAACAATACATCAGTTTGTCAGAGTTCTGGTTCCAGACTCTGTGGACCTTCACATGATGGATCTGCAGTGATTTCTTTGAAAAMGTTTCTCCACAGATTAGACAAGGAAACAACCGCTCAGATGTTGCTGATTGGCCTRCTTGGTTACCATGATGACCCTCTGTGTGATCCRTCTTCTCATCTGACCCTGAATCCTGATCCTGGTCCTCAGGTCCAGCAGAACTCTGAGAGATGAGCTGCTCCTTGTCTGGTTCTGGTTCACTTTTTTTATGTAAAACAGTCACCAGAACCGGATCAGTCTCCTGCTTCAGGTGGAGCTGATCTTCCTCCTGCTTGGTGCAGAGCTCCTCATCCTCTACTTTGATCTGTGGAGGTTCTGGTTCCTCCTGGACTTCAAACTGTGGAGGTTCTGGTTCCTCCAACTGTGGAGGTTCTGGTTCCTCAAACTGTGGAGGTTCTGGTTCCTCTTGGTCCTCGAACTGTGGAGGTTCTGGTTCCTCCTGGTCCTCAAACTGTGGAGGTTCTGGTTCCTCAAACTGTGGAGGTTCTGGTTCCTCAAACTGCGGAGGTTCTGGTTCCTCCTCTTCTACTTTGATCTGTGGAGGTTCTGGTTCCTCCTGGTCCTCAAACTGTGGAGGTTCTGGTTCCTCAAACTGTGGAGGTTCTGGTTCCTCAAACTGCGGAGGTTCTGGTTCCTCTTGGTCCTCGAACTGTGGAGGTTCTGGTTCCTCCTGGTCCTCAAACTGTGGAGGTTCTGGTTCCTCCTGGTCCAGGCTGGAGTTCCTCTCCTGCTTGCAGAGCTTCTTGTGGACCCGTTCCTGTTGGAGGTCTGAAAGGACAAAAAGACCAAACAAAGAGATGAAATCTGAAAGAGAAATGTTCAGAGTTTGTTTGATGTTTCTTGTGTTTAGTTGTTTGTCTGGGAACATGTGATCTAATAACTCTGAGCACTGATCTGGACTCCTGGATTGAACATGTCCTCTTAGCCTCTACAGCTGCTGATGCTCCTCCACAGGAGACATTACTCTGCATTGAGTCATGTCAACAAAACGCTACAGTTTCAATCAGGGATGTGCATCAATCTGTAACTAACTCATGTATGTCACAGGATTGAGATTCAGTTAAGGCTCGTTCACACCGAGAGCGTTTTGAGCGGCAGGAGCTGCCAGTTTACATGCAAAGTCTATGG
>NW_013953816.1:0-47755 GCF_001266775.1 Austrofundulus limnaeus
TATATAAATGAAATAAATATGTTCTAATTTTTACCCAATTTGCATTCCACTTATTGTGTATTGCCTCATGATATTCCATTACAATGTCCTCTTAGGGCAACATATTTGACAATGTATCATCACTGAAGGTGATTCATACATTTTGAAAGTGATTATTTGGGTGAAAATGAGTGAAAAATACATTTCAACTGTGGTGCTATGTGTTGCGTTCACATGTACTGAAAAAGGTCTATTTGCTGCTGCCTATGGTAAATGGTAAATGGATTGTACTTATACTGTATAGCACCTTTCTATCCATCCAGGACACTCAAAGCGCTTCACACTACAGACTAGGGTTGGGCAACATTGGCAAAAAATTAATCACGATTAATTGTGGTATTTAGCGATTAATTTGACGATTAATCCCCTGGAGTCCCTGGACACCCTTATGTCCTGGTCACATGATCAATTTACTGGGAAAGATTTGCTTTTCATAAAAATCTGTTCCAAATTTTGTCAAAATTACAGACTTCAGGCTTTACATCAAATTTTAAATTGTGCCGATAGATAAATAAATTACAGAACTTTTTTAAATGTTCGTCATATTTGAAGCGGAGGGGAGCACAGAGTGGACTCTGCCTGGTGGCATGAACCATGTTAATCGTCAAGTGCCAAAAAATAYTCGATTAATGTTTTTCTGGCGATTAATTGCACACAATACGATCATGCCCAACCCTACTACAGACATTCACCCACGCACACACACATTCACACACTGATGATGGCAAACTACAATTGAAGCCACAGCTGCCCTGGGGCATATTGACAGAAGTGAGGCTGCCATACACAGGCGCCACCGGACCCTCTGACCACCATCAGTGGGCAAGGCAGGCAAGGTGTCTTGCCCAAGGACACAACAACTYAGTCCACTGGATGGGGATCGAACCAGCGACCTTCCGGTTCTAGGACAACTCCCCTAACCACTCTACCACAGCCGTCCCATCTAGCTTGGTCTCTCCTGAAAAAAGAGATTGTTAAACTTAATGGGACTTCCTGGTTAAACAAAAGATTAAATCAAATAAAGGTATAAAACCCTGTGGATCATGTGTCTGCTGTTTTATATTTTTTATTGGTATTTTTATTTCCCTTGAATAATGACCAATTAAATGTGTGTCTCACTTTACTTTAAAAGGCTAAAATAGGCTGGAGTACACGGTACCATAGAGGGATAAATATTGTGATTAGCTCAAATCATGATCAAAATGCCTGCCCTCACTGATTCYCAAATGAGCAATAGTTGTAAGTTTATTGTGTCTGAGCAAACATTTACTGCAAAGGTTGTGTTTTCTTTCTGAATCCAGATGGAGAGATTATCAGTCAGATTAAAATGACCAATCTGGTCTTGGCTGAGATTAAGGAGCTGCTGAAGCAACAGGTAAACTTTCTGCACTTTCCTAAAAAATGATGCATTTTTATGACTTTAAAAAACTGGTACTGTTTTGAATCATGAGTTCTTGTTAGTCTGACTCTTAACTTGTTGTGCCTTACAGGTTAGAGAGATCGTGTTCCTGAAGAACACAGTGATGGAGTGTGAAGCCTGTGGTGAGTTAGCCAGCACCCTTCATTGATAAAACTGACTTAAAAGGAAAGGAAAGTGAACAAGATGTTAAATTTAAAACATCAGAACTGAAAACAGCTCATCTCTGCTCTGTTCAGGAATGGGAGGAATTCAACCCGTTTCCTCCTGCGATCCCAACCCCTGCCACCCCGGGGTGACGTGTGTGGACAAACCCGAGGGTCCGGAGTGCGGACCCTGCCCTGATGGCATGCGGGGCAACGGGAGCCACTGTACAGATGTGGATGAGGTGCAGAAACACGACACAGTGCTCTCATCTCATCTAACCAGTGTTGTATAAAGTACCACAAAGTGATACTTAAGTAAAAGTACAAGTACCTTATCACAAAATTACTTTGGTAAAAGTTAAAGTCTCCTCTACTTGAGTAAAAGTCTTAAAGTACCTGATTTATTTTGTACTTAAGTATCAAAAGTTAATTTCTGACAAAAAATGTACTTAAGTATTAAAAGTAAAAGCATTGAGTAAAAATGAGAGGSTAGAATTTCCAAATACATATTTTAAAGGCGTGCAGCTGTGATGGATTGCGTACAAACTAATGTGTCATAATGGTATATATTTATACTTCTCATTCAACCACAACTAAATTCAAAGGCACAGTTTATGGAGATAGAATTATTTTTAACAACAATGAGCCAGAATGAAATAGGAGTAATGACTTTCTACTTCTTACCTTTTTTTAATTGTAGGGAGTAGAAAGTACAGARAATTGTGTGAAAATGTAAGAAGTAGAAGCAAAAAGTTGGCTGGGAAAAATTTACTCAAGTAAAGTACAGATAACCAAAATTTCTACTTAAGTACAGTAACAAAGTATTTGTACTTAGTTACTTTACAACTCTGCATCTAACTGCATCATCTGACACCTTTAACACTGACGTTGCTCCTGTGGCAGCATCCTGACACGTGTCCTTGTTGTTTCCAGTGCACAGTGATACCCTGTCACATGGGGGTCCGGTGCATCAACACTTCCCCTGGTTTCCGCTGCGGCTCCTGTCCTGCAGGTTACACCGGACCTCAGGTTCAAGGTATCGGGCTGGCCTACGCATCTGCCAACAAACAGGTCAGACATTTGTTTTAACCAGCTCAGTTAAACTCTTTTTAACATGTTACTATTAGTATTATTGATGCCGTTTATTCAATTATTTGTTGATTTGTATTGATCTACAGTAGCCTACATGACAGCATCCACTTCAAATTTACTTGTTTTTACATAAATCTGTTTTTTTCTTTCTGTTTTTTTATGAAAGGTGTGCAAAGATATCAATGAATGTGAAGGCCCCAACAGAGGAGGCTGTGTGGAGAACTCTGTGTGCATGAACACACCTGTGAGTACAACACGTTGATCTCTCAGAAAGTCAAAGACAAAATGAGGTTGATGTGGTTTTTTTTTTGCTGCTTGTCTGTGTGATCAGGGCTCGTTCAGGTGCGGTCCCTGTAAAACAGGTTATATCGGGGATCAGAAAAGTGGCTGTCGTCCCGAGAGAGCTTGTGGGAACGGCCAACCCAATCCGTGCCACGCCAGTGCTGAGTGCATCGTCCATCGAGAAGGCAGCATCGAGTGTCAGGTGGTCCAGTTTTTAATTTGTTTGACCACTGACGGTGATGATATAAATTACCACAATGAATAAAAACCGTTTGTTTTGACCCTCAGTGTGGAGTGGGGTGGGCTGGTAACGGTTACTTCTGTGGTTCTGACACGGACATAGACGGTTTCCCCGACGAGAAGCTGAACTGTCCTGACAGAAACTGCAATAAGGTGACTTTCCTGAGCYTCTGCGTAAATATTGACAGATAAATGAAATGCTTTTATTTCTGACATTTCAGTAGTCAGTATCTTACCTGCTGCAGACAGCAGTCAAGACAATCCTAGTTTGAAAAAATCTAGAGAAATAAAAAGAGTCAAGCTAACTGCTTGTCAGAACTAATTAAAAATTGATGTCAACCAATTTTAGTAGCTTAAGTTAATGTTTTGCTACAAAGCATTTTTAATTTTGTTAATTTGAAAAAAATAAGACAAGAGAGTCCAGATGCAAAGCAGTGATTCCAAGAAAAAAACACTAAAACTCTACTGTAGCAACACATAAATTTTAAAGAAAGCACAACAAAAACAAAAACTCTGAAATAATTTAAACTTATTTTTAAATGTGCTGTTCATAATTTCTTCTTGAAAATCAATTTTCACATTAAAGCCTCAATGTAAAACTGAGCTAAAGCAAACCAGATGCAAAAAAAAGTACAATCTATTTTTAAATGGCTCCATCGATGTTGTGAATTTGCAGTTTATGAAGCCAAAGTGGGCACCGAAATAAGCAAAAAAACAAAGAAATAAACCATTTATTTGTGAAGAACAACTTTTTTCACTGAAAATTTTAGCTTGGAAAATCAAAATAATCTGTTTGCACATGGCTGAAAGATGTAAACAACAGAAAACATTTGTTTTGCAAAACAGCCAATACCTTCCCTTCTTCATCTTCTATATCTTCTTCCAAATGAATCGTTCAGTGTTGTGTACTGCAGGCAAGATAGTGATAACTATTTCGCAGAAAAAAATAATCAGACCAAATTTATTCCTTTAAAAGTAAACTTGTCAACAAAAAAATAGAAGTTTTGATTTGTTTATTTCTTTAAATAACTCAGGGATTTCAAAGTGGTTTTTTTGTTTGTTTGTTTGTTTGTTTGTTTGTTTTTTCAGGACAACTGTCTCACCGTCCCCAACTCTGGTCAAGAGGATGCCGATGGCGATGGAATTGGGGACGCCTGCGATGACGACGCAGATGGCGATGGGATCCCCAACATGCAGGTTCATCTACAAACACACTTGTTTTCACATTTTCCACAAGACTTCATTAACAGAGAGTAAAACACTCGGTTTACAGGACAACTGTGTACTGGTGCCCAATGTGGACCAGAGAAACATCGATGAGGACGACTTCGGGGACGCCTGCGATAACTGCCCCGCAGTCAAAAACAACGACCAGAAAGACACAGACTTGGACAAATATGGTGATGAGTGTGATGACGATATAGATGGGGACGGTGAGAATCTTTTAACATACAGAAGTCATTTGGTTGTACTTGTTATATTTCTTTTACTTAAAATTGTATTTTTCTGATGTCAGGAATTCCTAATCACCTGGACAACTGCAAGAAGGTTCCCAACGTAGACCAGAAAGATAGAGACAAAGACAAAGTGGGGGACGCCTGTGACAGCTGTCCTTACGTTCCCAACCCGGATCAGGTGAAAAACAGGTTCTAGTTTCACAGCAGGATTTTTTTTTGATTCAGTCAAAATGTCTCTGTGGGAAATTCTGCCCACTCTTTTCATCATGTAGCTCATGTCTTATTTTTCAGATGGACGCAGACAATGACCTGATTGGAGACCCCTGTGACACCAACAAGGACAGGTAGACGGTCTGACTTTATATCATCTATAACGTTGCTCTGTTAAAATCTATAAAATCGTCTCCAGTGACGGCGACGGCCACCAAGACTCCCGGGACAACTGCCCAGCCGTCATCAACAGCTCCCAGCTGGACACCGACAAGGACGGAAAGGGAGACGAGTGTGACGATGACGACGACAACGACGGCATCCCAGACCTGTTGCCTCCTGGTCCGGACAACTGCCGCCTGATCCCCAACCCCCTGCAGGAYGACTTGGATGGTGGAGAACACGTGTGACGTATTCATGCTGACGTGCTTGTTTTAAAAACTCTATGAAAGCTTTATCTCTTCCTCCTAACAGGCGATGGTATCGGTGACGTGTGTCAAAAGGATTTTGACAACGATACCATAGTTGATCCCATCGATGCTTGTCCAGAAAACGCTGAGGTTACTCTCACCGACTTCAGGGAGTACCAGACGGTAGTTTTAGACCCTGAAGGAGATGCACAGATAGACCCCAATTGGGTGGTTCTGAACCAGGTTGAGACCATTTTTTTGCTTTTCACTCTTTTGTCACATTTTAATTTAAAGTACCTGTGACATGCATATCCTTCAAATACAAAAGTCAAAGAAAACATCTTTACATTTAAGAAACTTGGTATACACATGATTTTACCAATTTTGTTGCATAACTAGCATATTTTATCTTGAACTGGTCACAGCCAAAGTGGAACAGGAAGTGACATCAAAGGGGAACTCTTTAATAAAAGGAACTTCCTGGTCTTTATTTATTGAAATAATATTATTTGAACTCTGACTCTTCATCTCTCTCTGATAGTGACTCAAAACAACCTCAGATTCAGACTCAAACATCAGATTTTTCTCTACAGTCTGTGTTGTTAGCTGTTGTAGCAATGCTCTGTTAACATTCGGACATTTCCCTTTGACATCACTTCCTGTTACTTCACATGCAAATATCTCAGCAACTGTTCATCACAGCAMCATGAAATTTCTTTTGCAATATTTTATCAATGTTATCTTTCCAAAGACACATTAATATTTATTACAAAAATTTTTATGTCAGAGGCACTTTAAATCTCTTGTTCTGTTTGTGCAGGGCAGAGAAATAGTCCAGACTATGAACAGTGACCCTGGTTTGGCTGTGGGTAAGAAATCTGTATTGCGGCCAAATTACATTAATTTTCAAAAAAAATATTCCCACCAACCTAAGACAATAAAGCTCAGYGAGTCTGACACAAAACCCAAAGCTTACCTTTCTTCTGCTCTGTTCGTCTCACCTGTAGGTTACACTGCGTTTAGCGGCGTGGACTTCGAAGGGACGTTTCATGTAAACACGGTGACGGATGACGACTACGCCGGCTTCATATTTGGCTACCAGGACAGCTCCAGTTTCTACGTGGTGATGTGGAAACAGGTGGAGCAGATCTACTGGCAGGCCAACCCTTTCAGAGCTGTGGCACAACAAGGCATTCAGTTAAAGGTAGTTTACTGCTGGACCAAAAGTACACRAAAACAAATCAACACTATTAAACAAGACCTGAACTCCAAAAACAATTTCAGTTTCTGCATCATTTTTATAGTGTTTATTTATTTTTTTTTTTTTGGTGCTAACTGACCTCAAAAACAAACAAGAACAAAGTATCAGACTTCATTGGTTGTTGTTTTTGACCAGGCGGTGAAGTCAATCACAGGTCCAGGTGAGAATCTGAGGAACGCCCTGTGGCACACCGGGGACACCAATGAGCAGGTCAAACTCCTGTGGAAGGATCCTCGCAACGTTGGCTGGAAGGACAAGACCTCGTACCGCTGGTTCCTGCAGCACCGACCTGCTGACGGCTACATCAGGTACTGTATCGATCTCAGTGTTGATACTATTGATARCAAAATGAGTATCGAATCAATACTAGCGTGARGAGATTGATTCTTTTGTTTATCTGCACRACTGACTTTAMTTTTCACAAATAAAGTGAAAAATAAAYACAGAGTTTCCAAATTGCTTGGACTTAGTCATTAGTCCTCTACATCGTCATAACGTACATAAAACTGAATGTATTTTTGTTAGGTTATTGGCATAGTTATATTTGTATTATGTTACATTGTTGCTTTTTTGTTATTTTGCACTAAGGACTTTTTTCGTAAACAACTGTGTGTAGTAAAAGATAATAGGGAAATTATTGGATTATTTTATACTGTTACATTCTTTTATATTGCTGTAGTTAATACTAAAGATTTTTATTTGCCTAAAATCTCTGTCCCGTGTTTTATTATAATCAACCASCTAAAAGCAAAATCACATATTTATTCAATGAACACGACAAGTATTAGTATTGGAATCTGCAGTTTTAGTCCTGTATTTACTTGATATCAGATCGATACTAAAATTCCTATCGCCAAGCCCTATCCACCAGACTCGAGTATTAGACCAGTACATAGGGGGAGTTTCTTGGCAGTGTGGGCGGAGTCTGTTCTAAAGGTGATTGGTGGTGTTCTTTGTGTGGGCGGAGTTTGTATGGCTTGTCTGGTGGAGCAAGTTAAAAGATGAAMTAATAGTAAAATTATTGTGAARATAATTTACGCAATTTACGCAACTGGCACCTTCCTGTGTTATGACTAAWATTAATATTTATAARTAAAATTATAGGTGCTTCCTGATCGTTTTGACCAAGTTAACCTGTCCAACCAGCTGCCCAGCCMTCATCCAACCAAATGYTTTCTTCACAGCCCTCCTAAATAGTAAATTCAATCAATCATGTATTTTAACAAACTCCTCCCACAAAAGTTCAARACCAATCATGTCTTTAACTCCTCCCACAAATGTCAAAAAGACCAATCACATRTTTGACAAACTCCTCKCACACCAAGAACCTCCCATTTAGTGACTCCTTTCTCCCRAGACCTGCTGCAGTTCAAGTTAAAACAGAAACATATTTTTCTGACATAWAAAAGACCAAGCCTGTGAACCAGCAATTTCAGCCGCAACAAATTCCTCCTAAATTCTGTGAGTGAATACAATAAATTCACAACGACTAAAGTTTAATTCCTGTTTGCTGCTGTGCAGAGTTCGTTTCTTTGAGGGTCCTCAGATGGTGGCGGACACAGGCGTCGTCATTGACGCCACGATGAGAGGAGGCCGGCTGGGAGTCTTCTGCTTCTCCCAGGAGAACATCATCTGGGCCAACCTGCGGTACCGCTGCAACGGTGAGCCGACTCTTCATAAAGCTGCTGACAGGCCACTTTCCTATCCAACATTTAGATAAATTAGCACAAAAAGCCTGAAACCATTTTGGAAATGAAACCTAAATATGTCCTTTTTTATCACTGTTTTTATAGACACTCTTCCTGAGGACTTTGACAACTACCAAACCCAGCAGGTCCAGCTGGTGGCCTGACGACAGCAAACAAACCAAAAGAAAACATGATCCGACACAACCAGAACCAAGACTGATCATAAAAACATTTAATCAGAACTCCATCAAAGGTGAAGTGATGGAGAACAGCAGCATTAAAGACGTTCCACAGGACAGCAACACCAAAAATAAACGTTTTCATTGTTACTTAACATCATTTTCTGTCTTTGATAATGRTGCCAAAACATTACGCTGTGGATAAGATTGCTTCAAATAGAAACCACAACTGCACATATTCTAAAATAAAAGACAAAAATCAGAAGTTATTACCTGACTGTGAACTCTAGTTGTAAAATGCAAACATGTTGGATTTTATCTTCTGTAAAATAATGATTTAAAATTGCATTAACGTTATAACTTGAATACCGTAAACCTTTTTGTGCACAAGTTAATTTAAAATATTTGCTACCATAAAAAGATGAACAAGTGCCACGTCCCACCAGCTGCCCAGCGTTCATCCAACCAAAGGAACCTCACAATGCAGAGTTGTTATAAGTCAAAGTTTGTATCAGATGCTGAAACTGTTCAGGTTTCTTAAAGTCCTTCTGCATTTGCCTTCAATGACTTCACATCCGCTGCTCTAACCTCATTAGAAACTATTGGGTCACAAACCTATTAGGGCTCTGCTCTAGTTTGTTTTTACCTGCAGCAAGCAGCTTTGAGAAGATTATATTCTGTGATTTCTAATGTGGTTCAAACATTATTTATCCCACACTGCTTGAACATTTTAAAAAAGGCCACCCCCGGAATCAATATTTAACCGGCAGATAAACAGTCTCTTGTTACACTGGGACTACTGAGCGTCTGAAATGAGGATCAGCAGGAGCTTCAGTTTGCTCTCCTCAGATTCCCTCTGAGGCCTGTCTGCTGCAATTTTAGAAGTGCGTACAAATAACCGGTGAAGTGATTTTCAGTATGGTCTGACAAAAATCAACCAGATAAATAAGTGTGGGTTTCAGGAAGAATCAAACATTATCTCACTGTATTTTATCTGTCATACACAAAATCCTTTTTGGTAGAAGTGAAGATGGTCTGAACTGCTAATGCAACATCTGAAGCTTTTAACATTTTTGGCCACGTTGCACCTTTTTATGAACCTATGTGGTGTTTGTCCTGTCTGTACGGACTCAATAAAATGGAACAAACTGATAAGACAATGGTTGGTTGAATTGGTGAAATAAACCAGGGCAGAATTTGGTTTCAGATGGTCTTATAAAGGCAATCAAAGGATCCACATATGAAATTAGAAATCAGATACTGGAAGACAATTTTTCTCCCTTTTCTCGTGAGACGTTTGTAACAAAGTTAGCTTTGTCAAAAAAAATGCGAATGGCCCATCAGACACATAGTTCTTAAGCTGTAATAATTCTGGTGTCAGAATATGGCAATATCCACCAAGCACCTTCCAGTCTAGTAGTGGAGGTAATGCACTTACCTTGGTCTGCCAACCATCAATACAATCAAAGAAGAACTAGAAGAATACTTATATTTTGGTGTAAAAGCATCCTTCGGTTCATGCACTTTCTTCTTCTAAAATCTTGCTTTTTGTCATTTTTACCAGTTCAAATGCCAAAACAGCGACTGGTCTTGTCATTTTGGATGTCACAGTTTTGACGAAGAGGCACAAGTCGATGACGTTACCCATACTGTCCCAGTTCTTTGATTTTTGCATGCTTGTAACCTGCGCACTCAAACCCTTATGTGCACTTCAACTGAGTGCACAGTTCACAGGGGGGCTTAGGGTGAAGTGGTAGTACTGGGACCGGATCTATGATGTCAGGTTCTCCAATATCTTTTACCGGCTTCTTCCCTTCAGAGTCCCAAAGGTCACTGGTGCTCATATCCAGCAGTCACGGTGCGAGGGGCGGGGTACACCCTGAACAGGTCGCAAGTCCATCGCAGGGCCACACATAGAGACAAATGAAACAAACAACCATTCACTCTTTCACTCACAGCTAGGGACAATTTTGTTACCAATTAGCTTAACTGTCATGTTTTTGGTCTGTGGGAGGAAACCGGAATACTCAGAGAAAACCCATGCATGCATGGAGAGAGCATGTCAACTATCCTGAAAGGTCCCTAGCCGGGATTCAATCCTGCAACCTTCTTGCTTAGAGGCAACAGCTCTACCAACTGAGCCACCTATACATCAGGTTCTCAATAATAAGTTTATCTCATCTTAGCCATTTTTTGTGGTGGTATTCATTATGAAAAATTTCAGAACAATTGCTAACGACTATAAGGCTGATTGACTGCTGCACAAGTGACACAGTATCAGTGACGTGCAGTGAGGTTCATGGATGGTGAGGCACTCAGTTCAACAGAATCAGATTCACAAATATATGAACCTTCAGAACAACTTATTCACCATATGATTGGCAGAAGTTAATGAGTCATGTTTCATATCACTATTCTTTAGAGTCTAGATGGGTCTGAAAACTCTGTAAATATAGCGAGAAAGTCGCTAAATCGGCACTGCTGTGTTCCGCAACCCACCACCTCTCATGTCAGCGAGACTCGTGTCGGGTCAATTACGTCACATATCAGACCGGTCAAATTATCGTACATTATGGGATTTTTGGAATTATTGATCGTACATCGTACAGAGGGCCAAATTATCGTACACATACGATAATTATCGTACGTCTGGCAACACTGCTTCTGCAGCTCAGAGTAACCTCTTCTGCAGCTCATGCAGTCTGTGAGCTCACTAGCGCCCCCTGAGCCTGAGAACCCAGCCTCCACTCGTGTCTTTTCCCAGCCGTTTCAGTTCACAGAACACGTTACACAAATTCATATTTATCTAATAAACATCAGCTAAACTGTGGAATGTCAYGTYTATATAAAAAAAATCTGAAACATTTTGCTTGCGACATACTGAAACATATACATTCTACTCTCACTGCATAACTTGCAGCAGGGATTGTGCAATCTGGAGGCGGAGCTTGATTTAGCCTCCTAATCTGTCTCATCTTGTATTTGAACAGGAAATGAGGATATTTTGAATAAGAAAAATATAAAAAYTTGTTTAAGTTAAATTGAAAATGTGTCCATAGCGGTATGGACCACTCTGCTGCAACAAAACCTCCTAAAATAGGAGGGCCATTTGTCATTTTCTAYCTTTTTTAAAAGAAAAAATGGAGTGAAACAATTTAATTACATTTGAGTTAAAAAGGGTATATTAAAGTAGAAATATCACTCTTTTAAATCCTTTTTCACATTTCAATCATTCATTTGGGGTCTAAATAAAGTGGAACTGCAATGGTCCTATAGACTCCAAGTGCACAACAAAATGCATTTAACAGCTAAAAAAGTGGATTTTGCATGATGTGCATCCTTTAAAATCAACCTAATATTTTATTTCCCCCAAAAACAGACTTCTARGGTCTGCTAACAAGACACCTTCAAAACCATCTTGCCCTTTCAGTTTTATTTTGAAACAACAAAAAAGTAATTTTGGTTATATATTTATATTCAGGTCATCTTTTACTTTCCAAGTTATTAAAGATGGCAGAAAATCTAAACCAGGAGTGTTTAACGTTTTTCAATACTTATTTAAATTAAAGTAAAAGACATGACTTTTTTTTTCCAAACTCAACACCTTTTAGTGGAAATCAACATTCTGAACATTTCACAAGCATGCACATATCCAAAATAATCTTTTAAATTTGCATTTAGAAATACAGATTACAAAATAGAAACAATAGCAAAGACACTTTACAACAGGATTGAAACATCATGCATGTCTACAGCAACACGCTGTGATGTTGGAAAAGGACATCTGACTTTTTGTTTTACTTCTTTTGAATCAGCATTTTCTGCAAATCAAGACTTTATGCAGAGAAAAATCTGTCTTCCACATTCAGTTTAATCGATGGTTTTCTTTCATTTTATAAACAAACGGTCACATTAAGAGAATCACATGGCAACAAAGAAATACTACAGGCCTCTTACTACAACTTACAGGACAACAGTGATATAATGCTAATCTCACTAGAAGCTTTAAGTGGAACAGAAACTGTGTATTTCCAGAGCTTTTCATAGGTTTCAATGAAATGTAGAGTCATTTGTTATTAAAGGGACATATTTAAACACCTAAAAATCCTCAAACACAACTTCAGTTTCTCCTTTGTAAGCTTGAGAAGTAATACGAGTCCATAACGGATATCTTGGTTTCACAAAAACAGATGAGTTCAAATTAAATCAATGATTTGTGCATTTCAAAAACCAAACAAAACAACATTTTTTTTAATTAATAACTAAAAAAAAAACAAGCTGAACTTCCCTTTCCACATTTCAGCATTAGGTTATGTAAATACATAACTCCGATACAGAAATCTAACTCATGTTCCCTTTAAAGTTGTATCTTTTTTTTAAAGGAAAGATTAATTAGCTGCCTAAACTGATATAAAGTGTTTTCCAGCGTTATGTTAGCTGGTTGCATGTCTGTGATAATAAGGGCTTCGATTTCCCGTCACATCATTTATGGTTTTTATTGAAAATGAACGTCAGCATCTCAGACACAAGTTTTATCCATCAGATGTTTTCTACCTGGAAAGTTTGGAGGATAAAAGGAAAGTACCGAAGCCAGTAGGAGAGGATTTAAGAACGGATTTAAACCCGGTGAGCTTTTCATGTAGGACTGAAGAGTAACGTGATAGTTGGAGCATCGGAGTGCATCGATCTTCCCACCATCCTAAGGTCCCCAGTCAATAAAAATAAAAATAATAATTTAAAATAATAATAATAATAATAATAATAATAATAATACATAGAGATTCCAACAGGACAGTTAAAGTGGACCAATTTCAATTGAAAAACAAATGTATTGTTTTTGCTTTTAAGAATAATCTGCAGCCTCCAATCAGTTCTGGGTAACATGGGAACATAAGATACGCAGTAATAGAATTAAGTTATATTACAGTATTTTGCATGTGTTTTATGTTAATTAGACTTCCTGAAGGGAATAATTTTTTTCTTTCACTTTAACCAGTATTTGATATTTTAGACATGAAAAAGGTGTGAAACGCTCCAAATGCTAAACTTGTGTGATTTCCCTATGTAGTTACGGAAATCTGGAGTTCATTTTCTGTCTAAAATTGCAAAGAATTTTTACGCCTTGTCCCTTAACCCAGTGATTCCCAACCAGGGGTACGTGTACCCCTTGGGGTACGCAAGCACATTACATAGGGTACCTGGAAAAATTTCCCAGATGTGTAAAATAAAAATAAAAATAGGACAGGGATATATGTAGGGCCCTATGATTTCCACAATGTGGAAAATGGAATCAAGGAATCACGAAACTGACACAGGAATGGAATCCAGTAGAAAACGCAGAATCTCACAGAATTTTCTCATTTGGGGTTTTTGATGTATTTTGGATGCTGCTGTTTTCTGCACCTGCCATTACCTGGTTTATTTATTTAATTACCTATTCACTTTCAAGGCAACGTATTTATCTTTATTTTTAATTTGAGTTGAAAAAAATTCAGAAAATTAAACATTCTAGGGTGTTACAGTAAATAAATAATTTTCTTTTAATAATCAGCTGTTGTACATTATAGTTTTGGAGAATCATCATTACGTTTGACAGAGGGGGTACTAGTGGTATGACAAAATGGCTCAGGGGCTACACAAGTCTAAAAAGGTTGGGAACCACTGCCTTAACCCACAAAATTAAGATGACGTCCAACGTCCTCATCACAGAAGTTGTGTTTAAAGTTAAACTGCATGTCTTTGCTGCATTGCACACTGGGGAAGGTGTAGTGAACCTTTCAGTGGTAAACTGCAAATATAAAAAAGGAAAATGTGCAACTGATGCATTCCTGCTGACCTGACCGTGATGCTCTCTGCTACTTTCAAAACACAAGAACCTAAGTTGCACTGGAGTAAGCCCTTTCTAATTTTGCATCTTCTAAAATCTTAACACATTTGAAAACGAACAAAAACAAAAAACAAAACAAAACGATAAGCCACAGTATAGTTTACAAAACAAAATAGAGAATCCATCTGTTTGTATACATCACAATATATCTGGTGTTGAAACAGTCAGCATTCACATCGGGCAGAGCCGTCCCCGCTCAAACGCCGGGGAGTCACAAGTAAAGTGCAAAGCAACAAGTGGACTAAACATTGCACAAAAAAACAGGGGAAGGAAAAAAAATAATCAACCAAGCAGTTCACTTTACCCAACCCAGAACCTGACATGATAGGCAAAAACAGAAAGAAAAAAAAAATCACATCTGTCTTAAAACACACTCCACTTGAGCATAGCAAGATCCTGTACATAACATGAGATAAGAACCTGTTGAATGTGTCTGTCATGTCATGCAGTTGACTGCATAATGCAGAGGGTTTAAAGGTCCACAAATGCAAACAATCAGTGCACGTGCCGAACTGCAGCCGTTACATGACAGGGCCTTCTGTTTGTAGTCAGGAAAGACAACAGGTTGAGCTGGCAGAGGAGGGACCGAATCGGCTGCAGGGTCTTTTTTTTTTTAATGAAATGGTTTCCATGGTACGCAGAGATGCTACAGTAGGAAGAAGAGCGGAACGAGCAACAGTCTGTTTCTTCAGAGGAGGAGGAGGAGGGGCCAGGGGACTGCAGAGCCGAGCGAGGAAGCCTGGTCCGACCGTAACGMGACCAGACGCACCGAACTTTGGCTCATTTGGCTAAAACTAGGACAAGAGAAGTTACATTCTTTTATCATTCGTGAAGTAGCATTGTACAGAGACGGAGGTAACGGAGTCAATTAACAGGAGTTCACTGTTGCACAGGAGAAACCCACACATGCATCCCTTTAGACTTGGTGATAGTGTTTATGTTACACAAATCAAACCTGCAGAGCTATAGAAGGCCTTCGTTTAGAGGTCTGGACTGTCAGCGTAGTCATGCATTTTGTTTCAGCTATAGTATGTACAGAGTCTGAACTCGTCTTCAGCGAGGATGAGAGAAAGGAAATGACAGGAAAGCTCCAACCGCCGGCAACACAACGGTAAAGTCTGAACAGAACGCTGTTCTCTTTTTTTCTCTCTCTCCCTCTCTCGAAGGTACAAAAAACCTTTTGTAAACAAACAAAAATCTGCAGATATTTTTCAGAGACTTAAAGAAAAAATCCAACAAAACTGATGGGGATTCAGTAACGGGTGAAGTATTGTACACTTTGGGCTATTTTTGATGCGTTTCTGCATCACTAATCTTCATTTTTTTTTTAAGTTTTAAAATACCATTTTGGGGAAAGGATTTGTAAAAACAGAACAAATTAGGAAAATTAAAAAGGTCAAACATCTAAGAACAGCTGGATTTATCTTCGTTCACTAACGGAAAAGAAAAAAGCAGAATTCCAGTCACTGATTGTCATATCGCCACCACAACGCTCAACATCCTGCACTCATCATCTACTTTACATTTTCTACAATAAATCTATTAGTTGAGCAATAATGTGGCACACTACAGATAACTTCCACGATACAAAATGCCATCAAAGTGACATTAAATAAAAAGAAAAGTAGCCCATAATGGCAGCACATCTTTTTTGTTTGTTTTTGTAGTTCTCATATGAGGTTACATTTCTGAGCAACATGCAGGGTTTAGCTATAAAAACACCTTTTTTTCATTAACAGTTTAACAAGAATAAATCCAGCAGATTTTGTGAACAATGTTGGATTTTTTCTTTAAGAATATTATTTTTTTTTCTGTTTAATTTTGTCATCTCATTTGCATAGGAACCACAGGTGTATCGAAGGCAAACAAAACCGCTGATGAAGCCGCTGCAGCAAACAGTGAACGCTTCAACCCAAACAAACTGCAGGAGGTACAAAACATAAAAAAAAAACATAACTGGATCCCATCCAAGAGGCTTCCCCATCAGCGCTTTAGCAAAGTAAAAATATTAGTACATGTGCACACAAATATTACAGTATACCATAAATGATCCCACGTTAACTACACAAGCCTCTCAGGGAAACTCTGACAAAAAGGCTGAGGCAGATTTTTTTTCTTTTAGCAATTTTTTTTTGGCACAGAGTGAAGTTACTGAAGTTTTGRGAGTTTTAAAATTTGAATGACGAAGATCAGGTCATTAAGACGATTGTGTGTAAACAGTTTTGGTTTGTAAGTTGGTGATTTTCCTGCTTTTTGGCCGTTAGTGTTGCTTACAAAACTGAACAAAGAGGCAAATCTTAATGCACATAACAAAAAATAAACTTWTATCTTTTCTTAAAGTGAACTTTTGTTTATAGACATTCTCCAATACTGTGATTTCTTTTAAATAAACTCTTCTTTAAAGTCTTAAGATTGCACCAGATGATCCAAATAACCTGTTAACGGCTCATTTAATAAGCAATAACTACATTAAAAGGTTACTTGCATTTTTGTCAGACTCCCTGCAAAGGAGCAAAAAGCTTCCCCATAATTGCCCTCTTTAAATACTTTAAATCCGCCTCAACATCTTTTATTTTTTTCCATTTTGCTGTTGCTCCACTTCAATAAACAAAACAAAACAAAAAAACAACAATTTGGCTATAGACTGTACCGCTACAAAATACAGTACACTGATTTGTCAAACCTCACGTAACAAAAGCACAGAGACTAAAAGTTTCCCTTAAATACAGGAAAGTTAGGAAAATACGCTGTTACACCAAACACTTACGTAGAACAGTAGAATTTTACTGTAAGGCAAAATCAGGTGATTTCACAGTGACGACCTAAAAAACATTAAGATTTTAGTGTTTTCTGGTTTAAAAGCAACTGCCTTCTTCCCAAGGAAAGGCGGTTTCTAAATAAATAAATAAATAAATAAATAAATAAATAAATAAATATGCATTTTAGCTTTGAATTGGCAGAAATTAATTTAGATGCTATTCTCTTTGTTCTGGTTAAATAAAAATACCTGATTACTTTTTTCCAGAAAGCGTTAATTCCGGTAGCATAACGTTAATCAACTTCTTGAGCACGCAACTTTTTCTGAAGTGACGCGAAAAAAAAAACTGAGATTTGGATTTGCCCGTTAAGAGCTGCAGCACATCAACATCCGAGAATGGCACATCGAACACCGAAGAGCAACTATGGGGGACGTTTTACACTCCTTCGTTAACCAAGTAAAGCTTACAAAAAACACATARAAGTACGTTGGTAATAATAAACACAATTACACCAGTGAAATCTTACACTACTCTTACAGATGTTTTGGCATCAAAATTTAAGTTATGAAACGAAATATAAAAAAATCTTTAAACAAATAAATAAATAAACATATAAATATGTGAAGCATTAAAAACATACAGTACAAGATGAAAATAACATTTGGTTGTCAAAAATAAAGCTTTGAGCATGAAATAGAAAGTTGTTACTCTGTGATGGAATTTCATCGCGGGGCAGCGAGCGAAACCGGCTACGTTGTTGTTGTTTTTTTTTCTCCCTCTTTTAGACATAGCCATAAAAATGATTCAACTCAGTGTTTTAGCAGCTTTCTGCTACAAGCAAATGTGAATAAAAGAAATGTGGATATGAAAAAAGCTATCAAATGTGTGTTTTCGTAATATGTGGCAATTAATGGAACACTGTAAACACAGTAGGCTAGCAAAAGCGCTGAGCGACCATTTTTCTTCAAAACGACAGCGAGGCCATTCCATGGCGAGCCACTGGGGGTCTTTTTACTCGTCGTCTTATGGTGGAGATTCGTTTCGAAGGGTCAAACACCTGGACAGCCATGCAACAAGGGAGAGGGTTCATCCGGCCCTTAATTTCTCTTCATTCACAAGTTAGTGTGTGTTATTTTTTTTCCCCCATCTTCTCACTTAGCTCCGAACGTCAGTCAGCTCGTCGTGTTACAGTCTGTCCATCCTGAACGTGTCCTCGGTGGCGGGGTCGGTCAGCACCATGTCGGGGTCGTTGAGCATGTGCAGTCCGTCCAGAGTGAGCGGGTCGATCTTCAGCTCGTCCAGAGGAAACTGAGAGTCTGCGTCAAAGCTCACGTCACCAACGCCCACCAGAGAGTTGGTCAGCTCTTTGGAGAGACTTGGCGGAGATTCACCTGTGACTGAGGAACGTGACATCTGAGAAACTCAGCCAGGCTTGGCAACAATCACATCAGTATTTGCTAGGCTAGGCTACGTTCACACTGCAGGTAAATGCAACCCAAATCTGATTTTTGTATGGCAGTCTGAACGTGACAAGTCCTATTTTTTTTTTCACGTCCGACKCATGCCTTTTCAGGTTGTGGTACTAAATCAGATAAATATCTGATTAGAGGTGTAAATAAATATTGATGCACTGAAATATCGCAATATTTCATTTCCCCAATATTGTACTGATTCTCTAAAGCCCTGTATTGACAACTGTTCATCTGGGCGGCTGTGGTGGAGTGGTGAAGGGAGTGGTCCTGGAACCGGAAGGTTGTCGGTTCGATCCCCCGTTCAGCCGTTTCAGTCACTTGGGCAAGACACTCAAGTCAGTCTGCCCCAGGGCAGCTGTGGCTACAATGTAGTTTACTTATCATCAGTGTGTGAATGTGTGTGTGAATTAGGCATGGGCATGGGATGGTATGAAATTATGACAGTATGATAACCTTGGGCAAAAATATCACAGTTTCGCAGTTTGACGGTATTATGATTACAGCTCTAAAAATTTTGTTTTGAAATTTTTATTTAAAAACAAAAAAAGAAAAATAACTTTTCTTTTATCATATTCAACTTTAATTATCTTTGGAAGCTGTTTTTAGATCTCAGATGTGTTATGCTGAAATTTTATTTACCTGTGTGCTTTTATACTTGTGATTTTTAGCACCAATTAGATTATCCTGATAAAATTTATATCTACAATAATAGGATAACTGCTTTTCCACTGCTTTATTAGTTAAGATGAATCAGTGTATACTGCACAATAAGTCTTTTTATGGAAGTAACGTATCACGTTGGGAGTTTTTATTGTGTTTTAAATTTCAAAAGGGTTTTTGACGTAAAGATTATATAATTATATGCACACAGAAACTAGAAATCACAACTATGAATGCGTGTTTATGAAACGCACATTCAGCTAACGAACTGCTCGGCTAAAGGAGGCATTCAGTTTTATCACCTTTCACTTAAAACTTATCAAATAATCCAACAACTCAAACAGTTTTGCAGACAAGCTGTGATCATTCCTTTCAAGATGGCATGACCTTTACCTAGAGCTGTGATCACGTGTTACCTCTACGGTCCACATTGCTGTCGTCTTTACAGCATCCTAAGTGTTTTCATATAGATGGCTTTATTATTTTAGACAGGAGTAAAGTTTGGGGAACTCTGTTCTTCAACCACCATCACACAACCCTCGCAGAGCTGAGCAGAGTGCTGCTGACAGGCAGTCTGCTGCGGGAGTGCGCGGGGGAAAGTCTGCAGCTTAACAGACCCGAGGAAAAATAAACAAAAAACGCTTTCCGTTCTGTCATACAGTAGACAGAATGACAGATCGTATGACAGAAAAATTTAGTGGTTTTCAAACCGTGACTTTTTCAAAAAATTGTTCAAAAAATAAAATGCTGCATTGGAGCAGCTGGAAAGGCAGGTTCAAACGTAAACAGTGTCAGTTAATTATTTAATTGGCTCTGATTGCACAGCAAGTTCAGAATCCACACGCTAACATGTAGCGTCCATGTTTACTTCTGTGAACGAGCTGAATGTGATGTTACTTTCTGCACATACAGGTTGCATCAGTGTGATGGAGAGWTCACACTGGAGTCTGATGGGAGTCACGTTTAAGATATAATGTTATTGAGCATTAAGACCTACAGTGTGAACGTAGCTATCGTTTAAGAAAATGTGGCCCATAAAACCCTTCATGTTGTAGGAGACATATCACACTTTTAAATCCACACTTTTTCCACATTTAAATCATTCAATTAAGGTGTAGAAAAGTTGAACTGAATGTCTGAATTCGTACTTATTGTAACTCCACAAGCCCCTCTTTCACTCCTTTTCTGAGGTGCGTTTCAGATCAACTCGTTTCGTATAGCAGCGCATAAAACAGTAAACTTTACAAATTGTAAACAAATTGTCTTTTTTTTTTTATTAAATAAATATGTCAACAAGGGAAGACTTGTCCATCCAGCCTCACATGTTGGAACCAGATTCTGACCCAGGGCCAGAGGAGAATGAAGACCACAAAATTGTAGTTCGTAAGTCCAAACCATATTTGGRAGTTCTGTCGCAAATTCTGTGACGTAATAGTTAGGAAAATGAGAAATGAGAGAATTTAACGGGTTGAAAAATACGACACAAAAGAATATAAAGATATCTATAGAGAACTGGGAGACATTAAATTTAACATTTTCTGCACTCCTAAAGACCAGGGTTCATGCATGTTTCAGTAAGTTAAATTTAAGACCTTCTAAAGACCTTTTAAGACCATTAGTAATGACATTTAAGACCAAATCGACGCATTAACGGAAACATTCAAATGGTCCCAGAAATTTTATAATAGAAACTTTTTATTGCTATCTATTTGGTTATTAAAAAATATTTAATTTTAATTCAAGAACACTAAATTATTTGAATGAAACGGTCATATCTGACTGCTATGAACCGCTTTCAACAGAGTGAAAAAATCACTGATATCAAGTCAAGTCTCATTGAAAATACACTTTCCCATGTTTAAAGAACAAGCAGTGGACATGACTGAACTTCTGTTTTTTGAGCAGGTAAATAAGTCACTCTATGTGGGGGGTTGTAGCGGCAAAGAGGTCATAAACATGGACGTAAACTGTGCCATTTTTGCCTGCAGTTATCAGGGGATTTGTGGTTTAATCATGACCAGTAGCAAACTTAGCTCTTCATGAAGACAGATCGTGTCAACCTCTGATTACGACTCTTAACTTTCTTTATTTATGCAGCCAACGGTTCTCAGGAATGATCAAAAGTAGAAAACATTAAGACTTGACAAAATTCAATTTAAGACCTTGGATGAAAATCTGGGCGTTTTTAAGAGTTTTTTAGGCCTAAAATTTTGATTTTCAAATTTTAGACTTTTTTAGACTTTTTAAGACCCGGCACGAACCCTGAAGACTCCAAGTGCATAACAAAATGCAGTTAATGGTTAAAAAAAGTGGATTTTGAATGATATGTCCCCTTTAAATGCTGCTTTATAAAAAAAAACCTGCTGTGTAACGATGTAAAGACAGCGTCAGTGGTTCGACTACCTGTTAGGATGATGTTTGGGATGTTGCCATGGCTGCTGTAGTTGAGCTGCTGTGAGTCCTGTAGGCTGCTCCCAGTGAGGCCCATCATGGCTGCCTGTGTGTAGTTGAGGGTGGAGCACTGGTTGAACAGGCTGGAGGAGCTGATGGGACTTTCGATCATGTTGAACTGCTCGAGCTGAGAAAAAAAATTATTAAATCGTCAACCAGCAGAGTCAGAAACAACTGGAGGAAAACATCCCTTCTCTTATTGTTTCTGCCTTCTGTTACCTGGTGGGAAAGCGCGTTGGTCTGCCTCGACGCCAGCTGCTGTTCATAGAAGGAGTCACCAAAAATGCTGCCCACCACAGGAATGTGCTGACGGATGAGAAAATTTTGAGAAAATCCTAATAAAATGGAATGAATGTTTCGACAAAGACTAACTAAAACCCAAAGAAAACACGATCAAACTGAGCTGTGAATTAAAACAAATAGTTTTCACCATCGGGGCTGCTGCTGTGGTATTACTTACCAAATAATCACTGTCTCTGGATGGTTCTAATTTAATAAACATTTGATGTTTTAAATCAAAACAGAGGAATAAAATAAGATGAACAAGAGGTGGCTGCCCCGTTCGTGAAGCAACAAACAAATTTGCTCACTGACGTGAACCTGGTTTGTTATTCTACATACTGTCTGTGTTATGATCATGAGAACACTTAACTCATCACCTCTGTGAAGTAAACAAGGCTAAACAGAGAATGTCAATAACGGAGGTGGTGGAAAAATGCCAGCATTACTCATATGTCAAATTACTGCCCAACTGTTTCCCTTCATAATGTTGTTACAGTGAAAAAGGCCTCACTGAACACTTGCTCATCACTGTGTGAATGGTTTTAAAGAGGTGGAATCCTTGTTTAATCGTCTGATACCATCTTCTACTGAACGTGTGATCAAGATTATTTTAGGAGAAAGTTATAGTTTAAAAGTAAACTCAGTCCAAGATTAACATTTAATTTGTTTTAATTGGTTTCATGTATTTGTTTTATTGTACAGTATAGTTTTAATTTTTGGTTTTGGCTTTTATTATGTACTGTGACTGTTGTGTGTTTTATTGACTGCGACTGTACAGCACTTTGGTCCTATGGTTGTTTAAGTGCTTTATAAATAAAGTTGGTATGGTAACATTTTAAAACCCATGAATGGTCAAAGCCTCCCTCATCAAGCCATGCACACAGTGAACAGTAACAGCAGTGATGAAGAAATGAGTTGTGCAGCTGATGGCTGCATGAGTGGGTGACTGCTGATACATGAGATTGATAATCCATCTGACCACTGGATTAGAGAAACACTGGAATGGCCGTCCCCTGTGCAGTCTACGCTAGTAAGATGAGAATTTGTGCCGCCATACTGAGAAGACCTTTATGTCTCAAAGTGAGCATGTTATGTCTGGCTCACATGGCAAGATTTTAAAATTGATGGCTGATTTTCAAAACCTGAGACACCCTACACATGACGATAAAAAATGGTACAACAGGTGTGGTCCTGTGTGATGTACAGCCACAAGACAACACACCACACACAAACAGATTTCACTCATCAACATTCAGGTGTCAGATGGGGAATCTTGCGAGACCTCTTGAGATCAAATGTGAGTTCAGAGTAAATAAACATGGCTGACGAGGAAGAAGCGACGGCGACAGTTTCAGGATTATTTTTAACAAAGAAAAACAAAAAGACCCCTCCAACGTCCACCGGACTTTCTGGTGCTCCATGAATGTTGTTTTCTCTTCGATGTTTTGGATTCCCCTTTGTGTTTTCGTCGCCTCACTTTTTGATTGGCTACAAGTCACATTCAACAGGCTGCGAGCTCGTTTGTCCTCAGGGGACACCACACACGCTGGAATATCGGGACAAGACAAGTTAACATGTTGAATATCCCCGATTTGAGATCAAAGCGGTCCGGATGTTTTTTTTAAATCAGACTAAATCATTCTTAACGCACAATAGATGGCACAAATATCTAGGGGTGTCCCGATCCGATATTGATGTTGGTCCAATATCAGCCAAAAAACAACTATCGGATTTTATCTGCCTGCATCTAAAATCTCTGATAAATAATCGCTCTGATAGAAGCAGTCCGTTCCACCATTTCTCTCCAGCAGTGCTTGGATCCAGCGTACAGAACCCACATGATCACAACATGATGCGCTAACAAAGTAGCAAGAAGTAGGAGCGATGTCAGCAGTACTTTCTATTTTCATCAAAAACAGAGTTGAAGCTAAGTGCAAAACTGTCACGAACAAGTTTTCCCTGGGGGCACAGAACCGTGTAGGTTTTAAACCAGAGAGACAACCAGGCTCTGCTCTCCACCCTGGCAGCAGCTATGCGGTTCGGCTCGGTCCAGTATGTCTCGATGTTTCCGCGCACAGTCGAGCTGTTTCAGAACCTCCTCTCCGGTCAGTGGTTCTATAAGCGAGGACAGCACACTTACGAATTTGACATCAGCAGAGTGCTGTCCGTGGATTAGCTCTGGGATTGATGGACAGAAGAAAGAAGAGCGCAGCTTTTGTTTCGGAATACGAGCGCGCAGTGCTAAAAACTGCTCCCTGCTGGAGCGAGAGGCTGATTTCCACATGATGCTCGGACTGTAGAAAGTGGAAATGCAGCAGTAAGAAAGGTAGCTATCAATTTAAATAACTGACTAAGTCTTACTATTTATTTTTGCTCTTGGTTGTAGAGTGATGTTTAATCTGTTTACACACTTGTTTTATTGAAGATTAAGTGCAATGATCAGGTTCAAAGGTTTTTTATTTTTTCTAAAGGAATATCTGATTCTGCACAAACAACAACAAAATCATGGATAAACTACCAGTTAGACTCCCACCCCACTGAGTGTTCAGGAGTTTTCATGTCTCTGTTGCTGCTCCTCTGTCTGTGACTCGGAGGACGTGGTCTTCACAGCGTACAGCCCATCGTGTGCCAAAAAAACTTGCAGAAAAGTTCTACTACAGGTAAATAAATAACCGCGGGGACATTGTTATGTCCTAAACTTTATGCTAGCTTCATATTTTTGGAGGACATTACTTTTAGCAAGTTTGTTGTTCGCTGTGCGGGTCACAACCACCCCCGTGTCTGGAGGTGCGCTCAGTCAAGTCCACCCGGCGTGCCTGTTACCAGGTAACGGCAGGTACAGGGAGTGGCAGTGGCCAAAAAAAGCTAATTCCGTGAGATTCCGCGTTTTACACAGAATTTCATTTTGTTTGGTCAATTCTGCGATTCCGTCCGCGTTTTCCGCATTGTGGAAATTATAGGGCCCTATGACTAGATTTTTGCACGCTGAGAGTCATTACGATAGCTTTTTAGCTTCTGTACTTTAGCACATGCTCCACACATTGACGTCTGCTCTGAGTAAACAAACAAATGCCTGGCAGGGAGGCATGTAAAGCCTGGTGGCACACGGTTGGAATTTATCGTTTTTATTGCGAGGTGACAAATTATTACCATGGTGAATGTCTTTGACGGTATATCGCACACGATAACATATCGCCCATCCCTAGCAGACATGTAAAGTACTGAGTTATTTAAAGTGCATTTACATACTGGTTAGAATAATTACAGAATTTGGTTATTTCATCTCATTAATGTTTGTTTGTCAGATTTGTGTTTTTTGTCCAGTAAAGTTGGATCTGGACTTGATGAGAAGCTCATTACAGAATCCTTGTCTTCTGTTTTCACATTATGAACAATGTATTTAGTTAGATAAAACAAGAGTTTTTGCTTATGGGATGATGAAACATCACACAGCATGTACAAGGTACTAAAAATGTGCAGCTTCCACCAGTAAACAGCACAGAATGATACACAAAAGATGTCTGCCAAAGATCTTGCCTAGTGCCATCAATGGTCATTCCAGCGTTTCTCTATTTCAGTGAGCCGGACTAGCTACAGTTAGAGTTCCCTCAGGAGCAAAGACCCGCCCCAGACAGCAGTGAGCTCAGTGGGTGGGCTCTTACTTGAGGCGAGCCTCCGGGGGAGAATCCTTGATTGGAGACTGGGGAGGTTGGAGACTGAGTGGCTGGTGAGCCAGTCTGATTGCGGTACTGTTGGAGGGAAGAGGGTTAGCTCCGCACTAAGATTCAATAAATGTTACCAACAATCTTCAAACACAAAATGAGGAAACTTTGTGGCTCACCAGTTTTTCTGTATTTGTGCAAAATATCATAAAAAAGTGTATGTTTAAGAAGCTACTATAAAGTTATTATAAAGAACGACTGGCATTTCCAATTGTCAGTAAACCATTTCCTACTTTGATGCTCACACAAATTTGCTTTAAAAATGTACAATATTAAAAGGGATCTATGATTTGTTGTTACATTAGACTTTATTTAACAAACATATATTTTAACTGTAAAATAAAGACTGTAAAAATACTGTAGGATGTTCAGTTTTTATCATTTTTAAACTAAAAATTTAAAAATATATTACACGGATGGAGCCATTTTATTTACGCACAAAGCATTCTGGGTAAATGATGACGTGGATAGGTCCTCGGTGTGAGGCTGTTAGCGAGCTATGTCCGCCCTGAAGGTTAATCTTGGACAATATCTGATGATTGGCTCTTTCAAATGAAACCAGAGAGCGTTGAAAGAGAGAATGTAGAAATGACTCAGCCTGTAACTGAAAATATAGATGGAGGACAACAGAGCTGCTTCATGGAAGAAGAAACTCAGCTTAGCCTGTTAGCTTTGGCATTAGCCCAGACGCTATCGCCTTATGATAGGTTTAATTTTAATATATATGTTTTGTCATTCCAAAACTCAATCAACCTGTGGTGAACTTTGTCTTAGTTACAGTGAACTTTTGCTGTCGTGAACTTTGCTTGTTGCTGTGCTGTTATGATCTTTCTCCAAATAGATAATGATGACTTGCAGAACACAGGAAGGAGAAATGGTCACTCGGGACTTTCTGATGCACGCCTATGGTTCCTGAAGATGCACAAGATGGACGTGGTGAAGCAGAAGAGAAAAAGACCAACTAAGCAGTGTTCAACAATTGCGCTTATGATTAATGTCTGACATGAGACTTGCACTTTTCCCCCCTTCTCTTAGGCAGTCTCATGTCCATGTAACTAGGGGCGTGAAAACTAAATAAAAGAGGGTGAACTGCAGGAAGTCCTCAGAACGTTGGGTTGGAGGTACTGAGCTGACTTCCTGTCCTGTGTCCTCCTCACTCTTGTCAAAGCTGAGTTTGACTGTCTCTTTCTTCCTTGTTTGTATTTGTAAATATTCTAGGTAATTTTTTACCTGTCACCATATATATGTATTAGCTCAACGCTACACATTCTCCTCTCATTACTGAGGTCCTCCATCCACATGACAGAGAGGGGAACACAAAAATGACTCAGTCTGRAACTGAAAATATGGATGGAGGACCTCAATTTAGCTTGTTTGTTTGTCGAGCTAGCATCGAGCTAATACATATAAGGCAGTATAGCATCGGCGCTAGCGCAAAGGCTAACAGTTGTCCTCCATCTATATTTTCAGTTACAAACTGAGTCATTTCTACCTTCTCCTCTCTGTCAACGCTCTCTGGTTTCATTTAAAAGAGTCGATCGTCAAATATTGTCCAAGATTAACCTTCAGGGTGGATATAGGTCGCTCACATCGATGAACTATCCACGTCATCATTTACCCAGAATGCTTTGCATGTAAATAAAATGGCTCCATCCATGTTAAAATATATTTTACTAAATTTACAAAACTAAACAGCGTACAGTATTTTTACAGTCTTTATTTTACAGTTAAAATAAATGTTTATCAAATAAAGTCTAATGTTACAACTAATCCTGGCTCCCTTTTAGAAAAGACCAGCCTTAAAAGTAGCAAAAAGAATGTGCCAAAGTTACTGTTAAGCACACACAGGAAGCTTTGAGAACAAAGCTGTAAAATGGGCCGAGAGTCCACAAGCGTAATAGTTGTATTTCTGTAATTAAGTTGCAACTTTTGTTCACATTTTCTTTCTTRCTTGTTTCATACCGAACTGATGCTCATGCTGGCGGTGGTCTGGCTGTCCGGGGAGGGGCTGCTTGCTGTAGCTGTCCCAGACGAGGCCGGGGTTGGCAAAGCGATCAGCTGGATGCCCTGCGGGAGGGCCTGCTGCTTCTGGAGATCACTGAGGAGCTGAGCCTGGGCCTGGGGCGTCAGCTGGTTGAACAGGGGGTACTGGGAAAGCTGCTGTTCCAGGGTTAACGTTTCTGCTGGTACAACCTACACAACAATACATGCAAACTAGCAAGTCAGAATTTCTACTCAAAACAGTGCTTTCAAGGTGACCCTTCAGACAGACATTCACCTGTGTGATGTTTATAGGTGAGGAGAGGGTGGGCGAGAGCTGCTGTGGAGACTGCTGGAGGTGGAGGTCAGAGGTGAGGGTGAGCGGCATCACAGGTGGCTGTCTGCGCTGAGCTGTTACAGTCATGGTGGGCTGAGAGGAGGCGGGGATTCCTGAGGAGAAATTAACACAAACATGACTGATTTTCTTCTGTAGGTCAGAATAAACCGTCAAATAAGTCAGGGATGTAAGAGGAATAAGATAGAAAGAGCAAACAATCACAACCACAGAGTAATAAAACTAATTAGTTTGACTTTTTCTTAGTTATATTTTACTTCCAGTTAAATATCTTGCTCAACCATCTTATGCGTGTGTCTGTCATGTGAACACCATTACCAGGCTCCTCCTCCAGAGGGAAGCACCCAGGAGGCATCCTAATAAGATGCCCGAACCACCTCAGCTGACTCCCTTTAATGTGGAGGAGCAGCAGCTTTGCCACCCAAGGGAAAAGGCCCATTACAACCTTTTGGTCCATATGTGAGGGTTGCAAAGTAAACAGAGCAGCCAATCAAGAACTTGTTCTTTAAGCTCAGTTCTTTCTTCACCATGACCTCATTACTGCCACCCTGATCCTTCGATGCATCTCTGCTATCACTTGTGAACATACTTGAACTCCTGTTTGGGGGAAGAGACTCATGAGCTCACACCAGCAGATGACATCCGGTGAGTCAGATTCTAATACAGCGAAGAACTTTTGACGTCGGGCCAAACTGACCAAGTGTTCAGAAAGTAAATAATAGGCAACTAGAAACTCCAGCCGTGCACTTATTCTAGGGGAAGCTGGCCTACGGTAGAAATTTATACTCTACTGTCCTATCGTAATTACGTCATCGCACCTGTGTCAACAGGGCTGCGAGTGCAGAGACAACTGAGCAGGAGTTCGAAATATAATGAAGAAATTCTAGCATTTTAAAACACGTATAGAGAGAATAAATCCTCAAAATTTCCTCCTCCAGCTGTAGAAAAGTTATGTCGTGTCGCAGGATCATTTCCTCCCTCCCTCTCCTTTCCTCTCCTCCCGCTGCACGTCACGCAGAGCGAAGCTTTAACAACTGTAGTTTTTCACACCCAATTGTCGGAGAAAAAAATGTTTTTTTTAATGTGTTGTTATTACCCACAGAGATTATTTTTAAAAAAAAGACGTGGACGTTCGTTCAGTCGTAAATCCATCTTGCTAATGTAAAGTTGACTTCTGCTCTAATGATGAAGATGATGAAGATGAGTGCGCAGCAGAGCAGCAGCTGATAAGTTCAGCAGGCAGAAGCTCATTGTTTGGCAGGCAGATATTAAAGCAAAAATGTTGGGTTTAATTAAGATTACAGTTTTCTGCAAAAAAAAGCTCTAATACGAGATAAACCGTTACCGTGAAGGGGTTCATTTTATACCATGATATGAATTTGAGGTCATACCGCCCAGCCCTAACTTATACTAAAGAAAGCATCMTATTGTAGTTATATTACACAGTTATATTAAGGATTTTATTGTTCCYTATTCTCTTAACAGAGCACGTTGCTCTCAGACTGCAGCTTTACTTGTGGTTCCTCGAGTTTCTAAAAGTAGAATGGGAGGCAGAGCTTTCAGTTATCAAGCTCCTCTCTTGTGGAACCAACTTCCAGTTTCTGTCCATGAGGCTGACACCCTGTCTACTTTTAAGATTAGACTGAAGACTTTCCTTTTTGATAAATCCTATAGTTAGACTTAGGTTTCCTGAATTATTCTTCATTTCTGCTGCTATAGACTTAGACTGCTGGAGCACAAACTGAGCCCATTTCCTCACTCTGCTGTTGTCTTTAGTCTCTCTTCTCTACGTTTGTTGCAATTATTTCTATCAATAACATGTTTTTAAGTCTCTCTTCCAGAGAAAAATACAACCGGACCAGTCATGGTTTCTTTGTGTCTCTTTTCTGTCCTCTCAAACCCAGCCGGTCGAGGCAGATGGTCATCTGTCCTGAGCCTGGTTCTGCTGGAGGTTTCTTCCTGTTAGAAGGGAGTTTTTCCTCTCTGCTACCACCAACATGCTGCTCAGGATGGGAGACTGTGACGACATGCTTCAAGTTAATCAGCTGGCTTCTTTGGATTATTCTGTTTTTTTGTACAGTGCCCTGAAACGGCATTTGTTGTGACTTGGTGATATTTAAATAAACTGAATTGAATAGTGCTGTTGACATTTTGAGAATACAGGTAATCTGCTGTACATGTTTTACTTTGACATCCTTTGTGTCTGATAAAACTTCTACTGAATTCTACTACGTATAAAATCAAATCCTCCTATTTCATCTCAACGTGAAATATCAGTTGTTACCGTGGCTGGCAGCACTGATCCCCAGGTGGGTGAGGTTTGTGGTCAGGCTGCCCGTGCTGTTGGCYGAGCTGAGAGAGGGGAAGGACACGGTGTCCTCGGGGTCGAGTGGAGTGGACAGCGGAGGAGGAAACTGGATGTTGGTCAGATCCGGCAGAGAACCACCGGTATTGTGTGCAGCTGGAACTACAGATGGGTTTAACTCCTGGTCTGGTGATGGAAATATACTAAACAAACAAATACAAAAAAAGGACAATTGTTTGGTTATTTATACAACATTATTTATTTGTTTTGTTTTTGTCTCTTGGTTGATGTCAGGATTCGAAAAACCTTTAGAAGCAGAAAAACTAAATTTAACAAAAATAAAATCACCTGACTAATGTCATTCATTTGATAAAATCCTTTTAATTTGTTTTTTTATTTGGATGTAAATCACATTTGGTCCATCACCACAGTAAATGAGTTAACGTGCCTTTCCTGCACACTTACAGCCATCTTTACTTGGARATTGTGACCTACAGGCTGCTTTTCTCCTGGGACTTTTTACATAAGTGAATAATGAAACTACAAACCAAAAAAACTCACTTGATTCCTGGGACTTCACATGTATTGGGCTTCGATGCATCATCCTACGGAGAAAATGTAAACATGAGCCACAATCCAAATACTAATGTAATGCACTTTGTGTTCCTGTACCGTCCATCAGTGGTACCTTTTTGTCATCCCACAGCTGTTTCTGAGCGTCTTTGTCGGCATCCGACTCTGAATTTTCTGTCCCGGGCACCGTTAAAAGCAGCACTAATCAAGGGAAACACAAGACCCAGAATTCTAACTAATGGAAAAGAAAAGAGTCATCAATATTTGAGCCAGTCATGCTGAAAATAGTACTGCTGTGCACCAGATTCCTACAAGTCTAAAAATAGCAAGGTGACCACCAGACAGACTGAATGGATGCCAGCTAATCTTGGCTTCATTGTATCAGAGTCTCACAAACACACACACACACACACACAAAAAAGACACAATCAATAAATAATCAGTTGTTTATCGATTTTTCTCTCGAGGTAAGTCAGCTTTATTCACAAATGTCTCCACAGCTAGGTAAGTACAGTGCGAGCATACTGAAACTCTTCTTTGGAGATCAGTATCCATTTACACCATCAATATTTTACTGTGCGTTATGATCTGCCTGTATCTGGAATCAACCCTTTTATGTCATTCGCTGTTTGCTGGCTGGGTTTGCACATGAATAAATAAATAAAAGCGTCTGTGCCTTTGCAKCTGGATGCCTCCTCACCTCGTTTAGGCTGCAGCTCCTGTGATCCTCCTGAAAACACCTCCTGGGGCTTCGGGTTCATGGRGCTCTGGTGTAAGGCGGAGTCTGAATTTGTCCTGTGCGAGTTGAAAAGAGGGCATGTGAGCAAAAGATAACTCTCTACATCATATTCATCAGAGATCACTGCCCTGTTACTGAACTTTGATATGTTGCACGATACGTGGCTGCCCTGGTTGCTAGTTGGGCTCTGACGGTTCTCTATCAACCAATCAGCACAACGACGTTTAATTTAAGAATTGTAAGTGAGGCGAGTGTGTGTGCTGGTTGTAATTTTGATGAATGGACCAGTGAGATGGCTCACCTTCTCCAGCTAGTGTCTGGCGGCGGGGAGAGGTAAACTGAGCTGTAAGGACAGCTGTCAATGTGAATCTAGTCAAGGGTAACAAAGTAGAAGATATTAAAAATATTTAGTTAATCAAAGATAATCTTTATTTCCATCCCTCTTGGCTGATTTAATCTAACACCTGACCAGTCAAAGTTGTTAACGGGATCCACAATTAGTTGTAACATTAGACTTTGTTTGATAAACATATATTTTAACTGTAAAATGAAGACTGTAAAAATACTGTAGGATATTTAGTTTTTATCATTTTTAAACTAATTTTTTTATATATTACACAGACTGAGCCATTTTATTTACATGCAAAGCATTCTGGGTAAATGATGACATGGATAGGTCCTCGGTGTGAGGCTGCTAGCGAGCTYTATCCACCCTGAAGGTTAATCTTGGACAATATCTGATGATTGGCTCTTTTAAATGAAACCAGAGAGCGTTGACAGAGAGGAGAAGGTAGAAATGACTCAGCCTGGAACTGAAAATATGGATGGAGGACAACAGAGCTGCTTCATGGAAGAGGAACCTCAGCTTAGCCTGTTAGCTTTAGAGTTAGCCCCAACACTATCACCACATATATATGTATTAGCTCAGTGCTACACATTCTCCTCTCGTCACTGAGGTCCTCCATCCACATGACAGTGAGAAACACAAAAATAACTCAGCCTGCAACAGAAAATATGGATGGAGGACCTCAGTTTAGCTTGTTAGTTTGTTGCGCTAGCGCCAAGCTAATACATATAGGGATATATAGTGTTGGCGCTAAAGCTAACAGGCTAAGCTGAGGTTCTTCTTCCATGAAGCAGCTCTGTTGTCCTCCATCCATATTTTCAGTTACAGACTGTCATTTCTACCTTCTCCTCTCTGTCAACGCTCTCTGGTTTCATTTAAAAGAGCCGATCGTCAGATGTTGTCCAAGATTAACCTTCAGGGTGGATATAYCTCACTCACACCAAGGACCTATACATGTCATCATTTACCCAGAATGCTTTGCGCGTAAATAAAATGGCTCCATCCGTGTTAAAATATATTTTGAAAAATTTCCAAAACTAAACAGCCTACAGTATTTTTACAGTCTTTATTTTACAGTTAAAATATATGTTTATCAAACAAGGTCTAATGTTACAAATAATCGTGGATCCTTTTAAACTCAGCTGTTCAAATTATTTGTCTTAGAGCAACGGCAACAGKACATGGTTCATCAAAAAGGATATCTGGCGACCGTGTTTGTCAACTGACAGAGGGCGGCGGTGAGGAGATGTGATGCGATTCCGGTCGCGGTAAACGCGGTCCACCAGCCCGTGGTGTCTGGTTGTCCGACTGGTATCCAGCACAGAGTTCTAGAGTGAACACACCAGGTGWATCAGGTTGGGAAAGCACTAAAATAAATACATAGCCAAACTTCGTATTTGAAGAAATGGTGCAAATGTGTTTGCTTCAAAATGAATCAAGCCATGGGCCCCCCAATATTGATGTTTGAGTTGGCAAATGTATTTAAAGATGGAAAGCCATGAAAAGCAATGGTGTAATTTAAAATTTAAATAACTAAATCAGAACGCTGAAGAAAAAGGAAGACCTGTAAAACATCTATTCTTCTGTCACTATAAAGCTTTGACCTACAGCCAAAGAAAAGCCGGCAAAGCCTCTAAAGAAATGTGCAAGGCCCTTTTTTAAAACTGAGTTTTCAACAATAGTTAAAACACCTATAACCCGTGTGTGTCCAACATTCACTAACAGCTGTCAGGGAAACACTGATCTACAACAAACCATTGCCGAGAGAGGCTAAGGGCTCACCTGAAAAGGCAGGTCAATGTTGCCATTCCCAATCTGATTGACATTGGGCAGTGAGCCTCCATAGTACTGTCCACGATTCTGCCCTAGTTGCAAATACTGGGTCTTCTGTAACTGCAACTGTGCAAAGTAAAATTGCATGAAAGCATGAGTGAATGATTGATCCAATACATAAAAAAGAGAGATGCTAAAAATGAATGATGTGTGCAAGTCCACAATGATGATTACTGAACTCAACTGAAAGATGTAACATGACATGACAGTCAAATGTGGCTTTTTCATGAACAATGAAGAGGCAGACAATGTAAGTTACATAATTCATAAATCTGCTGATGTGAACGACACCTGACTGGTGACTGGTGTGATTACAAATAAGACTTTTTTAATGTAACACACAAGGCAATTTCATTAACTTTGCATCTTAATACAAAAATTAGTCACAAAGTCATGTATGTAATTTAAAAAAAAAACAACAGTAATGTTTGCAGACTAAGAAAAATTGCAGTCACACTGACGATGAACAGAAGTAAAGTAACAGATGGAAGTCTGGATGGCAACACAAAGAAATCAGGCAAACACCATAAAACTGAGTAGTATCTTTTTTCCCCTCCTGCAGCAAATAACAGCTTAGACTGATGTAACCTAATGTGTGTGCATCATTTCCAGGAAACAAATCAACAATTAACAAAAACACTTCCTGGCATCATTATGGCTCACAGAGGTGAGTCAGTTTATTTATTTAGTACGTATGTTGGCATCGCTTACTTTTCATTTCTTATTTTACACACGTGCTTGAGGGTGAGTCTTTAACCATTTCTGCCACGCTAATCCAATAAAACCTTTTTCTTACTCGACTTATCTGAGCACCGGTCTCCTTAATCCTGAGCAAGGGAGCAACAATTAATACTTGTATTAAAGTTCAAAAGTTACTTCTGCAAACAAACAAAAAATACATAATTGGTTATCAAAAATAAATCTATTCAGATGCAATATGTCAGTGTCACTGTGGGCGTTTGGGTTCAGTCATTAAAGTAGAAATGGATCTGGGTTCTAAAGGGTTAAAATCAATATAATAATGAGGGAAAAAATAAATTTTATATTTAAAAATGTTTTTAACTCTTTGGGGGAAAATTATTATTTTGTATGACATTACATTATTATATACTATAGCACTCAAATTATTTCTCCACCAAAGTAATTAAACCTTAATTTTTAACAAAATGTGAAAAATGTCATTATTTACATAGATAATAATATGAAAAGATACTGGAAAGAACAAAACTGTTGCAATAGTCTATTAATAATTTATCTCAACAGTAGGGTTGGGCAATATTGGCAAAAAAAAAAAATCACGATTAATTGTGGTATTTAGCCGATAACGATTAATTTCACGATTAATCCCCTGGAGTCCCTGGACACCATTATGTCCTAGTCATATGACCAATTTAGTGGGAAAGATTTGCTCTTCATAAAAATCTGTTCCAAACTGTGTCAAAATTACAGACTTCAGACTATACATCGAATTTAAATTGTGTTGATGGATAAATAAATTACAGAACATTTTTTTTAAATATTCATCATATTTGAAGCAGAGAGGAGCACCGAGTGGTCAGTCCGCCTGGTGGCATTAATCGTATTAATCGTGAAGTGCCAAAAAATAGATTAATATTTTTCTGTCGATTAATTGCACATGATACGATTATGCCCAACCCTACTCAACAGACTAATCATTTAAATCCCACATGAAAGTTGTTGGTTAAAAACAAATCTAAAAAAAAAAAACTAGACTAATAAAACTCAACATTTTAAACAGGTATTCTTGTAAACAAAACTAGCTTGTGATAACTAGGGGGTGATAAACTGCCAAATTTCAACAAACTAGGTATCATTTTAAGTTTTTTGACAAAAATTCATCATTGTGGTTCATTTTGCCAGCATAGGTCACTTAAAAGCACACAGAACAAAATGCGTGATAAAGTGAGGAAATTTGTGTTTGGTAGATTCTTTCTTGGTTGTAACTGGTTCTTGGCAATAAATCTTGTACGCGCCTGAATGGGAACAAGTGTCAACAGTAACAACAAAATAAGATGTTTGAATGGCAGAGAAGATTTGGCAAGTTTTTCATGTTCATAACTAACATACTCAGCCTTTACTTCTCATCCCACAAATATATGTTCCCTACAAATGTGGCATCATTTAAAAGGGAATTTAACAGGATTTCCATTAAGATCAGATTTACTGCCAAGAAGCATCGTTACAACAAATAAATAATCTCCACAAATGTCCTTACTTTTTATGCTAAGTTTAAATTGCTGTATGATTTACTGCAATTCTTTGATATTGCAATGATTGATAAATTAGCACCATCGTTTACCCTGTATATAGCCCACTTTTTCTCGGAATAAAATTATTGTAAAATAATAATAATAATAATAATAATAATAATAATAATAATAAACAGAGTTGATTGGAATAGAGGGAAAAAAGAGTCAATTTCTCACATCTGCCCTAAACTTACGGTATATGGGGACACGGCTGCCTTGAAATGCGCCTACTGTGACGGGGGTGCTTTTCTCGGCACAACACCGGGGGCGGAGGGAATCCACGGCTCGTGAAGCTGGTTAACGTTTGATTGGCTAACGAAGCTGCCTTAGCCCTGCCAGAGATCTCTGTCAACGTTCGCTTTCTACTGGCCGACTGCTCTAATGTCTTATTATGCGCTGATTCGTTGCGCCTCGTAAACAAACTAAAAGGCGAGCAGCGGCAGCACGGACCAGAACAGCAGAGAGAGGGAACAGGTGCACATTATTCACAGCGAGCTAGCCAAAAAATAAACGAAATAAATAAATAAAAAGCTAAATAACGCTGCACTCGTATTCGAAAATGTATAAATAAATACAAATAAACACCAACGTGCGCATTCAGAAATGAAATTATAACGATGCTGCGCTGTTACAGTAGAAGGCGATAATGTGAACTTTTAACAATTCATCAACCTATCGTTTCAGTATCTCCGCAGTGTTGGTTTACTGCCACACAGCAGCGCCACCGAATGTAAACAGCCGGGCTGTGAGAGGCGCTTACCCGCGCGGCTCTGGTGATGTTCAGGTCCTTCATCACTTCTTCGAAGGCGGCTGTCTCTTCCGCCTGTTTCTGATTATGCAAAGCGATTTTTTCGCTAAATTTGCGAGGATTATTAGAGGACGCCATCTTTCCCTCTTCTTCTCAATGGAATGTTACGCTACGCACGGCGCGAGGGCCTCCTGTTGTCGTCATGACGTCCATTCAACGTGCCTATTGATGTTGCCGCTCTCTGCTCTCGCTGTTGCCAGAGTTTGAGGCAGGGTGAGCTTCAGATAAAAAAAGAATCACCACAGGGGGAATCGTGTGCCCCAGATGCCCGTTATAAATAGTAACATAAAGAAATAAATAAAAACGGGTGTTCACATCTTGAGGAATAAAATCAACAGCTAGAGGGAAAAAAAAGTGTCCAGGTGGAAAGTGACCCAATAAACTGAATACAGCTTTGCAACTTTTTTATCTGCCTTGTAATTTTTTTTACTTGAAATAACATGAAATGACCACTACCTTTTCTGAAACTGCTGCTGCAAATTCTGACACCAAGCAAGAAAGTCACTCCTTATCTAAAACACAACCTTAAATATGTCATAATCCTACTCAAATTTATAATTAAATTCTGTAAATTAGCTTTTAACTAGAAACCTAATGTATGCTACATCTGTTGTCATAGGTGAAAATGCTTTGTACAAAAAGAAATAATAAAATAAAATATACAATTTGCTGATAAAAAGCCATTTTAGGATTTTGAAAATTAGAAATGACTTGTTTTTGCTTTCAAATGGGTCTGTTTAAATATGAAACCACGGTTMTTCCAGTTGTGATAATTTGCCTAAATCACTCACTTAATTCGAAGAAAGYGTCCAAACTAAACTGTTACAATACTTGTTTCAGTCCCCATTTTATCAATTACAAGCTGAACAGAAAAAGATTTGTACAAAGTGCAGGTTTACAACATTTTCTTGTTAAAAGGAAAACCACTGAAGATTTCAAGAAGCAGCTGTGGGSAACAGTCATGTCTGTAACCTGAGTATTAAATTGTTGTTAATCCCACATGGTGCTGTAGTCTCACAGTATACATTTCCACTAAAACACAGACATGAAACACACTCCATTAGGCTTCATTTTAAAGCATAACACACCTTTAATGAAGAATAAAGCTACACGAAAGTATACATTCCCCACTGAGTACAACAGAATGTTGTATTGCACTTTAACAATATGTTGTGCTTTCACTGGTACAGGTAGAACAAGACACACACAAAGGCYGACACAGACATTTTGTAAGAGGAAACTTTTCACAATCATGTTGGTCACAATAAATAAAAACAAGATATGTGCATRGGATAAACACACTACTATAAATAATAATGGTCTGAAAAACAATGCACTGAAAAAAGAAAAAACTGGAAAAAGATAAAAAAATATAAACAATAAGGGGAAAATAACCTAAGGATTTGTAGGAATTAAAATTAAAAGTAATATTTTAAAATTATGTTCAGTCATGTTAAATTTTGGTTTGTTCCAGCCCACAAAACAAAGCTTGCTTTCCATGAAAAACATGGACATATTTTTTTTATGTAGCTGCCATAAGAGGTCCACACTGGTTGTTGAATTAAAAATAATACAAAAAAAAAAAATCAAGTTTTCAACTCAGGAAACACAAACATTGTTGGACTAATAAAAACTCCAACACCAAAATGTTCAATTTAAAACAGTAAGACATCCAATACTTGTTTATTGTGCAGTTTCAAGTGTTGATATGTGGTTTTTGATTAATAAATCTGAGGAAGAATCCACAGTAAAACAAAGTTATCTAGACTGTGTAAATTATAAAATTGAAATGAGATTAAAAGACAACTGTGCAATCAAGGTATTCATCATTTGAAACGCTTTAAGAGTCTGAGGAATAAATGATAAGATTTGTGCTATCTGTAACTTAAAAGCCCTTGATTAATAAATAAAACCACTTACAAACTTTATATTTTCATAATATAAAGTGTTATAAACTACGCAGTTAAATGATCCATATTACAAATTTTGCAATAATAGATGAATCGCAATAAGTTCGAAATTTAAATTAGTCCGAAAAAACACCTTTTCCAATTAAATCTAACCATCTACTAAGTTACTCAGTAATATCTGAGTTTTATAGAATAAAAACTCAAGTTATGTGCACATAAGCTTTCCAAAATGAAGCTAGAAATCAACACAACTCTTGAGTGAAGCTTAGTATCACTTTGACTCCTTCCTCGACGTAAACACATAAACGTGCCTACATTTATACTCATAATCATTGTAATCATAAAAACTTAACAGCTGCAGGTCAGACGCTTACCGTTGTGTAGTGTTTTGTGGAAGTATGATCGGTGTGCAAGCAATGCCGGCGAATGATTCTGGAAAGTGCAAATCTCTTTCCCACTCATCTGTCTCGGTGTTGTACACCTGGACAATGCTTGTGACATTGTTCAGGTGCCAGTTGTAGCCCCCGATGACATAAATCTTTTTGTCCAGTGAGCAGCAGCCCGCCTCGGACTGCCCTGCTCTCATAGGACTGATAGTAGTCCACTGGTCGTTTTCTGGAATGTAATACTCGACCGCCAGCACGTCGAAACAGCGGTCCACGTGGTCCATGCGCCCGCCCATTGCGTAGACACGACGCTGGGCGCAGATCATGGAGTGCAGCACTCTGGGTTCGTTCATGGGGGCCTTAAAGTCCCACTGGTCCGACGACGGGTCGTAGCAGTGAAGCGTTTTCTTGTCATCGAGCGAGACGCCGTAACCTCCCGAAATGTACAGCCTCTCTCCACAGGAAGCGCCGGCGTGACCCCAGATCCTGCGTTTCAACGACTCGACGTAGAACCACTCGTTCTTTTTTGGACAGTAGCACTCCACGGACGACAGGCTGCCCGATCGGTTGCGCCCTCCTGTGGCGTACAGTTGYCCCTGCAGCACGTCGAGCTGGAACTGGATGCGGGCCTCCTGCATGGGCTGGATGCGCAGCCACCGGTTCAGGTGCGGGTCGTAGCGGAAGCAGCTGTCCACCGCCCCCTCCCCGCTGCGGTACTGCGAATGCTGCCCCCCCACYACGTACACGAAGTTGTCGAGCGCGGCGACGCAGGCGTGGCTGCAGCCCGCCTCCATCTCGGTCAGCTCCTTGAACTGGCGGGACGCGGCGTCGGGGAGGTGGTACACCTTGGCGCTCACGGTGCGGTCGTGGTCGGTGTACGGCGTGCCGCCGAAGGTGATGAGGGAAACGACGTCGGAGCGAATGAGCGTCCGCGGGGACTGCATCTCGTGCTGTCGGAAAGGAAGGATCTGGTAGTTGAAGGCCTCGAGGAGATACTGCCGACACAGCACGTCCTCCACCATGATGTCCACCGTCTGGACGCTGTCCACCAACTCGGAGGAGCGCATGAGCGGAAAGCGCACGTGGCAGAGGACGCTGCTAGCCTGAGCCCGGCGGGACTCGTCGCAGCGAAGCCACCGGACCGCYGCGTGGAAGAGGTCGATCTCGGTGCAGTTCTTCAGCTCGTTGCTCTGCAGGAAGAAGACGAGGCGCTCCATGGGAACGTGCAGGAAGTCCTCCTCCTCCGCGATCTGGAGGAAGTGGCGGAAGGTGAAGGCGTCCACTGACTCTTTGAGGGACGACAGGCTGAACGTGGTGGCCATCTGCCCGATGTGCAGGCAGGTCTCCACGCTCATCGCCGACTTGAGGAACTCCTCGCAGAGCTCCACCACAGGGACCATCTGCAGAAACACGGCAGCTCCGAGGACGTCCTGGATGCAGTCCAGGTCCAASGTGACTTCTGCGCTGTAAGCAAAGTCGATGATGTGTTTCAGTCCACGGGCCGACAGACCCTTCAGCTCGATGGTATCTTGGTTTGACTCCCTCATACCTCCTGTAAACATAGCTCTGAAACAACAGGGTGGAAGAAGACTMTTAGTGTACAACTTCTGTCACGGTAAGCAATAAAACCAACAATATATTAAAAAACTAATAGAGCTTGTTTTCTTCATGTCTCCCTCTTATCTACTCAGTGTAGGGAGGAGTGAACTCTGGCGTCAGGTGTTTGCCAGGTGAATGGTCTTATAACCTCTGTAGCAAGAGTCTTATGAACGGACATTTAGAGAGTTGTTTTTTTTTACACTACATAAATTTCGTAAACTTTGTAAGCAGCGTGCTGGTGACTACAATTATTTAGTGATGCCAGAGGAAGACGCATAAAGAATAAATTGAGCTGATTTGGATAGAGGTGGGTAGCGATGCTACAGCTTTAACAGCTGTTGTGTGTTGTTTTCACAATCTTCGTAACTTTATTTTAATGTACATAAATTTCGTTTACTTCGATAAGATTCATTAGCGCTAGGGCAGGGTTAAAAAAATCGATTTAATCGATCTGGATCGATTTTTGTTACAATTTGGGAAGATCGATTCATAAGTCATGAGATCGATTTTTTCCCCATGGGTGTTTTGTGTGTGATGAGGCTGCGCGTTTCCATGTTGTGTGTCACTCCTGGCTTGCCGTAGATTTACAGCCAGTTGACGGTCYGCGCTAATGTCAGCTCCAGACAACAAGTTGTCCGGGGCATCAGCTGATTCTCAGCAGAACTGAAAGACAAAGAGGCCATGACAACTTTTGTTTGCAAAGATTTGCYCTCGGAAACGAAGCTTCGAGCGACTCGTTCAGGTGCTCAAACCAAACTACGGCATGTAAAGATCTGAGTGGAAAACTGTTCTCCTCCTGTATAAATGTGTGAAAGATGACAGTCTAACAAAATAGTTTTTTTGTTTGTCCTGATGCATCTCAGTAATCCAGGTAAAAAATTAAAAAGAAAAAAATTGTATAGGTCTTCTGGACGGGTTCTTCTCTAATGAAACGTTTCGTCTCTCCGCGTTTTGACTCCCARCACCCYCTGGAACACAAGTTAGGAGTGATCAGGACTCTGTACCACAGAGCAGACAGTGTCCCTACAAACCCAGGAGCCAGGCAGAAAGAGAAATCACAKACACGACAGGCCCTGGAGCAGTGTGGTTATCCTGACTGGGCTTTCRTGAAAGCAGACAGGAAACACAGACAGGATTCCATGCAACCTTCAGGTGAAAATGAAGACCCCAAACCCAGACCCAAACCAGTGGTTATTCCGTATGTTGCGGGTGTTTCGGAGAAACTGAGATGTTTATTTTCTAAACATGATGTCCCAGTYGCTTTCAAACCCCAAACACATTACGGCAAAGGCTGGTTCACCCCAAAGATCCGGTGCCCCGGCACAAACAGAGCAATGTTGTATATGCTGTTAAGTGCCAGGAGGACTGRGACCAGTTATACATCGGGGAAACAAAGCAGCCACTGTTCAAAAGAATGTCCCAACACAGACGAGCTACATCTAATGGCCAGAACTCTGCAGTTTTCACTCATTTACAGGCCAGCSGTCACTCTTTCAGAGATGAGGATGTTCTCATTCTTGATAGAGAGGAACGTTGGTTTGAGAGAGGAGTAAAAGAAGCCATTTTTGTGAAGAAAGGCCGTCCATCATTAAACAGAGGTGGAGGCCTCTGTTTTCAGTTGTCCCCCTCCTACAGTGCTGCTATTGCCAGTATCACTCCACCCCCTGTTAACAATAGGTGTTAATTAGGTGTCAACGATAGCCATGTGATGTGAGTATCAGTCACATGGAGGCAGTGCTTAAAAGCCTGAATTTTGCCTGAAACTCTCAGACTGAAGAAGTCTCTTGGAGGAGAGACGAAACGTTTCATTAGAGAAGAACCCGTCCAGAAGACCTATACAATTTTTTTCTTTTTGTTTTTTTGTTTGTTTTTTTAACCAATATTATTTTTAACTTTAAGAAACATCTTAATGTAATTCACAGTGATGGAATGTTGTAGCTGAAGTACCTTTTTTTATTTCTTTCTTCTTTTTAATAAGTTTTATTGAACAGAAACATTACAAATATACAGTTTTCATTCTCTCAAAAGAGTGGGCAGAACTACACACTTATATTATCCCACCTCTTCTCCTGTAACCTTATTCCATCACTTCTTAGTGATCAAGAAAATTATTCTTAGTTTCTTTAAAAACTAATGTATCAACAACACTTTCTCTTGCAATTCTTTTTTAGTTTAAACCCTTTGAAACGTGAGAGTTTTGTWTCAAGATTAAACTCCAATTTACAAGTTTGTCCTTAATGTTTATAATTTTACCAACGCACCAAGTTAGAATTAGTTTCTACTATTTGCAGAATTAGTTCCTATGCGAATGTCTTCTATATCAAAATAAATGTGCAGCTGCATGGTATCCTTAACTAATTTAAAAATCAATCAAACTYAATTGTGAATCGAATCGATTTGGGGAATCTGAATCGATACCCAGCCCTAATTAGCGCGGGGGACAATTTATTGTCCAGCAGAATTCTTTATCTTGACGGGCCTACATGAACCCAAATATTACTGTACATAAGTTCAGTTTCATGGTCGAGTCGAAACGTTTGGAGCAAGCATACTGTGCTGAATTTTTTGTCACTATTTTGTTTTGTTTAATAAATTACTATTTTAAAATGTACTCAGTGCTCTTTTAAATTTTCATTTGTAAATCTTATGTAAATCTAAATTCAGTACCGATTTTCTATGTGTAGATTTAATTTAAAAAAAAAACATACCTAGCAGCATAAACTTAAACTTGTTTCACGACGCACTGAAAACATACAATACTTTTTTAAATGTGTTATTGATTTCACTCAGTTACTCCGGCGAAGAGCACAAGCTTAAGTGTTTCCAGTTGAAAATACAAAATGGAAATCTTCAGGTCTAATGATAAAGGCTCACCTGAAGTAATCACTACAGGCAGCCAGCACTGCTCTATGGACCTGGAAGTGCTCCTCGTTGACAGCCAGCACCACGTCCAGCAGCTGACCTTGAGCTCGCAAAACCGACAAGCCCTGGAGGAGGGTGGCACTGTGGCTCGGAGCGGAGAAAGTGCAGCGCAGGGTGCTGTTCTTGTTAGCCATACTAGAAAGAGGAAAAAAGGTGTCATAATTGACATTTAAAAAAAAAAATCACATATATTCTCCTTCATTTCCACAGCATCCACTGTAATTACTGCTGCAATTAGAAGGTGGTATCTGGTATAAATGTGTTGTATATGAGCCGCCTTGTGGATAAAGTGTATCTGATGACCGGCAAATGGGCATGTAATGTGATGTATTACTCAGCCAGTTGGAAATGCAATTAGTGTGCAGAGACTTTGCATTAGTGAGGATGAGTCCATGCATGGAACAGGCAGAAGTACTTTGCACTTTACTGCTGCACATAAAATGGAAATACATCTGCAAGACAGAAGGTCAGAGGGTTTGAAAGTATAGTTGCATTAATAATGCAAAATCTGACAGAACAAACACACCATAAACAGGTAAGTTAAAAAGTAATTTTGGAAGTAAATAATATTACAAGACGTGATACCTAACTTCCAGTTTACAAACAAATTAAAAAAGGAAGAAGAAATGGTAATACAATACACACAAACACACACTTGCGTGTGTCTACTTGTATTTACTTAGTAATACTAACCAGTTAAAGTTTTCTCGCATTTACAAGAAACAAAAAAACTTTTGACTACTTATTCATTCATTTTGCGGAACTGATGCCGATTAACTTTACTTTGCATGTTGTAAACTTTTTTTTTCTTCTAACCATAATGTTGATCCTGAACCGCCTAATGGAATGCTGCAGAATATTTGTTCAACAATGAAGGCTGGCTCAGACCCGGTGCCCGGAGGCCTAAAACAAACAAAGCCTCGGTATTTCCTGCATTCAAGAGCAGCGCCTCGAGCCACCTGCTCGGTTTGGTTCAGGAGCAGAGGATGCTGCCGGAGACGGCAACACCGGAACACCGGTAAGAAGCAAGTGTTCAGCCCCGTCACACCCACCTGCTCTGCAAATGTTTCGGAGCAAAATCGCCACCATCCGACTCCGCCATCTTCTAGCACCGAGAAACACTCATAGGGCATTTTCGGGGATGTTAGTAGGGAATCATCGGCATGACTGGACGGTTCACGAGAGGTTTAAAAGTGTAAAAACAGCCTTTGGGTCCTGAACGAACAGTAAACAGCTTGTCTGTAGGTGAACACGGCGATGACCTCTTCGCTGCAAGCCTGTGCCGTCCTACTATGTATCCATCCGCTGCACTACTGCTGTCCGACCGCTGGGTGGAGCCAGAGTCTCATTGATGAGATGAGTTTATGGCAAACCAATTTGGTATATAATTACATGTCGAAGTTTAACCTCTGCATTGTCCCGCCACAGTTTTGAACAAAGATAATTTCTATTCAGACAAACCTGAAACTGTTATGAAAATAACATCATGCACATTTTTATGCATTTCCACAAGATGTCCAATGAAAAGATATGATGAGAATGACTCTTACATCAAATTTTAACTCAAGTTTTGAAAACTCAATTGAGCTGTGTTTCATAAAATACATCCAGTGTTTCATGAAATATTTCGATAACAGATAAACAGGGTTGACTCTGGGAACTGTATGAGACTAATCTAAATTAGTTTAACTCTTACTAGACAAAGCAGAACTACTTTAAATAAACAGAGCATATAAATATAATTTAATGCAGAAGAGACAACTGCATTATACGAAGGACAAAAGAATGTCTGAAAATTTGAAAACAAAAGAGCAACTTTAATTATATTTTGTTATTAAATGCTGGTGTTGATTCTTATTTAAATGTGTAAAACAGTAGTAAACCTCAGTGCTTTTACAAATGCAGATGAATTTTACCACACACTGTTTATCAGATGCATCTGCCTACTATGTGGTCAAGACTGAGAGATTTTTTGTCTTAATGCGGTGACAGATAAACACTGTATTCGCAATATGACACAATGTGGCTCAGAGACCGAACAAAAAGGAAACGACAAAAGTTTTTCATTGAATTTACTGAGAATTTAAACAGCAGTGGAAAACTATGTCAGCATTTCTTACAAACAAGCAGGACGTGCTTTGCTCTGAACACCACAGATCAAAAGCTGCACAGAGTGTCTTTGACAATGAGTAATCTGGGTTTTCACCATGCAGGAGCAACCTTTTTTAAGGTCAATTTTTTTGACCACTTCCTGTCATGCAGCTCTCACCAGGTGCATACGTGAATTTCTCAGGCTTTAAATTTTGCTCTCGTGTGTCATTTCACACTGACCAATAAAAGGCCAGGCTTATATTTGCACACATTGAGTTTGTGCAGAAAAGAAACTAACAGTCTTATGAGATGAATCATTTTTAGACCACAGTTCTTTACATAGCCAATGCAATACAACAAAACTCAGGGATGATTTGTTTAAATGGAAATTAATCTAAAATATGTCCTTGTGCTTTTAATAAATAGTGATATTTTCCAACAATTCAGTCTGGAATGATGTACTTTAAAACATTTTGGACAAATATTTATTTAAAAAAATGTGCAAATAAAAAACAGGAATTAAACCTCCTGCTTTCATGTACAGTACTGGCTCCCAGTTACTAACTGGGAGGTTAATGATAGATGGTAAACACGGGGTTTCTATGCAACACCAGAGTCAGCGTGTTCACAGTTCAACATTCAGACTGGTTCAGAGATTCTGACTTCATATCGAACACCAAGCCGTTCTTGTAGATCAGCTCGGCGAGTTCACTGTCCACCTGTTCCTGTTCTGCCYTCTGTGTTTTCCTCAGCGTCCGATCTGCTGAGTCCACACTCAAACACTCGTCATCGGATCCAGCTGAGTCACTCGCCTCGGCCTCCAGGTGCTCGTCGGTCCTGTCATCCCATTCCTTTCTAAAGGAGCTTTCTTCTGAAATGGACTTCTGCTCTGGAACAATCTGGTGCAGCGTGAGCTCGTGCACTTCTTCTTTTCTCTCCCACGTCTCCGGCTGTGGGCAGAAGAAACACATTTAAGGGTTTGAAAATAAAAAAAAGAGAAACTTTCTGTGAAAAATCTCAGCTGGCTTTTAGAAATGTATTATTTTTAGTTGGAAAAGGACGTTTAAATAAAGTGCAAGACAATCAAAATCAGCATTTTTTTAAAGAAACAGTTGAAAAATAACCAAACCATTGATCTTGGGATGAATCTAATTAAAATGCTAAAATGGTGATTTTATAAATTTATCTGCAAGAATACATCTAGTTGTGCAAAAACCCTTCTGTCTGGATACCAGAGTGATGAAAACATTCTACGTCATCACAACAAACATACAATAAATTAGACAAACAGGCGGTAATACACATTTGGTACACTATTTGTATAACTGTACATTTTACCAGAGGTGTATAAAGTAGTTTAAAATACTAAATAAAAGTAGAAATACCTAAATAGAAAATTACTTTGGTAAAAACAAATTTCACTTATAAGTAAAAGTCATAAAGCTGCTCACAAGTGAGAAAGTAAAAGTACTTCTACACTGCCTTCATGATGAGTTTTAGTCATGTTTAAACTCGTGGTATGAGGTGTTACATTTTAAAGTAAAAAAGCAAAAGTATATTTTTTGTGTATTGAATGACAACATAAAAGTAAAATTTATGATTTAAAAAATACTTAGTAAAATTACAGATCCTCCAAAAATTACTTAAGTACTGTAACAAAGTAAATGTATGTTGTATTTTACTAGTACATTCACATTACTTTATAGTAAACAACTTCTACAACTAAAGTACTTCTGGTTCTTTACTTTTTCTAAATTTATTCATTAGCTATAACTGATTTGTGTATCTTGTTTCATTCTTGTCTCTGAAACAAACTCATCTTTGCTCAAATTAGATACAAACCTGATGTAAAGGCTGACCGCTGTAACAGCTTACTGCCATTTATCATGTGCTCTGACACACAGTTCCACTTTATGGTCAGATTAAAAGTTTGCGGTGCTCTCACATCATCTTTCAACAAAGTTGCCAGTGACTTTCCTACAAT
>NW_013953816.1:48755-51870 GCF_001266775.1 Austrofundulus limnaeus
ATATATATAGGGGGTGGGAACTTTGTTCAATGACAGAAAATCATGTAAACATCAGACAGCGTCATAACACAGTCCTGTATGCTAACGGCGGAAGCTAACACTTACAGGAAAACATTTTTTTTTATAGTTTTTTGTCCAGTTATCTGACTAAACCTGCTGACAAAATGAAAATATATTTGTTATTAACTGTTTCGAGTGCTTCAAGACATGGAAGAGGGATTTATGTGGCCAGGAGAAGTAAAAATGTTTGGATAAAAAGACCTCCGGTCACCATTTTGAATCGCTAATTTTGTCATATTTTAGGACAAATATGAATCAAATGTGAGTAAAAAACAAATATATTTTCACTGCTGGTGGTTTTATAAGCTGTGTGGAATGTTAATGCTCTGAAAGATATAAGGATATATTTGTTTATTCTTGTGGTTTGGCTGTTTAGTGGTGGAAATTTGTTTGAAAGTACAGTGTTGGTGTAAATATTTAGGAATATTAATATGTTTTTTATTTAATCATGCTGTGAGTAAATATGGATGGTAGAATGTGTTTTGTTGGGGTTTTATCTTTAATTTGAGCCCAGAGTGAAGTCTCTGTGTTGAAATTAGAACATTTTAGACAAACTGTACAGTCTGGACATACTGTACATGAGTACAAAAATGCAAATGAGACATGCTGGATTGTACTATGTCTCAAATATTCATATTATATGCTACTGTTACCAAATTTGAACTGGTAATAGTTGGGAATTAATATTTTAGCCCAGTAAAAATTGTTTGATAATATCTCGTTCCCTTCACATTTATTTAAATTATTATTAATAAAAAAATTAGGGAGAAAAATATCTTGATTTTTGTGTATTTTACTTCAATATACTACATACTAGTTACAGTTACAAAGAATATGACTGCTGAAGTTAAAAATTCAGATTATTAAATTTAAAAAGAGACCAAGCTTGTGAATTTACTCTAAAGGGTTCAAAAGCAGTACTTCATTTAATTTGTGTACTTTTTAAGGTATTTTATCATATTTTATGCCTGAAGGTTAACTGGTTTTAAGATTTGTAAAACTTTTGGGGGAAGAAAGGAAGACAGAAATGAAGTTATGTCTCCGCCCCACAGTTTGAAAACTACTGTAGGACGACAACAGAAACCAACGGTGACACGCCTAAAAAAAAACCTCTGTTCGACAGTTATTCAACATTTTTTATTGCCAACAAAATGCTCAGACAGAAAGCTCTGTTGACAGCCTGGATGCATCTCTAAATGCAGCAAAGTGATGGAAGAGACCTCTGCAGGTCCAGCAGAACAACAAACTGTTCTGGTGCAAAGTGGTCGTAGACCACATGCAGAGATTAGTTCAACGACAGGAAACAGTAAAAACTCTCAACATCGTCAAGATGATATGTTTCCATCAAATCAACAACAAACAGACTGGCTTCATTTATCAGACAGGGAGGCTGTTAAACTGTTAAACTGTTAAACTGAGCCGAACTCCACAGTTTTAATAGATGTTTGACTCGATGAATAAACTGACTTGTCAACAACTGGGATGCTTTTTTTCTCTCTTGAAGTTTTTTGTTTCTGCTGTTTTTAATTAAATGAAGAATTTTCTTTTGAGACGAAAACTGTTTTAATTTCTCACCTCATCACAAATCAACCAGAACAAAACTTTCTTTAAGTCAAACTTTTCTGCCAGTGGAGTAAGAACATTTTACTTGGTAAGATTCTTGAAATAAGAAAAAAATTGAGTCAAATCAAGTATTTCAAGAATCTTACCAAGTAAAATGTTCTTACTCCACTGGCAGAAATGTTTGACTTAATTAGAGTCAATTTTTCAGACTAACAAGACAAATAATCTTACACATTCTGAAAACAAGATGATTATTCTTACACAATCAGTTCTTGTTTAGTAAATCAGTCTCAAAACAAGATCAAAAAGACTTTTTGGCTGATATAAGATTTTAAAACTTGGACAGTTTTTACAGTGTAAATTCTTCTAAAAAGTGAAAAAGTCTCATCAACACAATCTTTTCATTTAATGTCACAAGTTTTGATTCTAGATTTTAGGCAGAGTTGTCACCTCATAAAAAAGCTTTAGTGAAGGAAAAAAAAGTTTTTCATGTTGAAACCAGTTCAGTGACCCACCCAGCCCGCTCCCCGAACAGCTCACATTTAAAAAAACAACTGTTAACGTTTTCAAGTCAGGATGAAACATCTCTGATCGCACCGAGGGGCTCCACCCTGCTTCCTGTCCGCTGCAGCCAGGTGTGTCACACTCACTTCCTGTGTAGCAGGTTACCTGTCAGCGTGTCATTAACTACACCAGACTTTAATCACAAACCTAAATAATTCAGGCTGACAGGAGAAGAAACTATCATCTATGGAGACAAACCTGGCACACGACTGAAACTAGTCAGGCTCATAACTAATCCTCACAATTTGTTCAAGCAGCACAGGGAGGACTGACACTGTGCAGATAAATAAATTACCAAGGCTCAGCACAGACTCAGGTTTCTGTGGAAGTGTAAAGAAACTGGAGTTAAATTACCAGCAGAAAGGAAGGAGGGGAACCCAACCCTGTGTCCAACAAGCTGCAAACACTCAGAAAGTCTCAAACACAGACGACACGTTGAAAAGATGTAAAAGCAGCTTGGACTGAGTCAGAACTCTGTAAAGTGATTTAAAGTGAAGAAAGTCGACTGACCTCTGGTAAAAAGGGAAGAACAGACAGAAACGGTTTCAGCAGCAGCAGATCCTCTTCAGCAGCTCAGATCACCCAGCAGCACATATCTTTTCAGTGATTTAACTTCCACTCGAGCCAACCTTTTTTTCTCTCTCTCCCTCTCTTCTCTCTCGGTCGTCGAAGGGCGTGTGCCTGGGAGAGGAATGTGGAGAGAGGAGCAGCTTGAGCAACACTTGGTTTCTTACAAACAGGTCTTTGCAGAAAATGTGACAGTTTGTGTGTGAACCTGTTCACCTCCTTTTCTTCAGTTTATCTGCAGCTTCATTTATATTTATATATGTTCTGCTGGCAAACAAACGGTTTCTCCTGACGTGTGTGAACAAGATGCGCGTTCACGTTGTGTGTGTCTGTGTGTGTGTGTGTGTGTGTGTGTGTGTGT
>NW_013953817.1:0-280 GCF_001266775.1 Austrofundulus limnaeus
ACCTGAGACACAACGACATACCTGAGACACAACGAGACACCTGAGACACAACGGGACACCTGAGACACAACGAGACACCTGAGACACAACGACACACCTGAGACACAACGAGACACCTGAGACACAACGGGACATCTGAGACACAACAGGACACCTGAGACACAACAGGACACCTGAGACACAACGAGACACCTGAGACACAACGACACACCTGAGACACAACGACACACCTGAGACACAACGAGACACCTGAGACACAACGACACACCTGAGACACAAC
>NW_013953817.1:1261-2248 GCF_001266775.1 Austrofundulus limnaeus
CATGAACAAAAACAACAGTTTGACTCTTTATTAAACTAAAATTACATCTGTGTGTTTTGAAGCTGAAAGCAGCAGCAGCTGGCTGTAGCACTTCCTGCAGAGATGGTTCTGCTGAAGCACAGTGATGTTCAGTTTATAAATCAGTGGATCAGAACGGTTCAGGTGGACTCAGCTGGGTCCTGGTCTTCATGGGGGACCTTGTGTTTGGTCTGAGCCGGTCTGATCTCCCAGGTCGACGAGGCTCCTCTGTCCTGAAAACACAAACATGACGTCAGCGGTTCTGTTTGGCCCAGTGCTGGTCCTCCCACAGCAGCCAGACCTTTATCAGAACTCCCAGAGGAGCCAGGTCGTCTCTGAGGGCATCGCAGGCTCTGAGCAGGGGGGCCCGGTCCGGGTCAAGTCCTGGTTTCTCACAGCCAGGACCACCCTGACGGCTCAGAGCAAACGATCTGACCTCGCTCCTGAAATGGGTCAGCTGTTCCACGACAGACTGCAGACCTCCAGAACCGCTGGACACCTCCTGGGCCTCCTGCAGGACACACAGGACCCCATCAGAACCACCGGGTCCACATGAGACTGAAGAGGTTCTGGAAGCAGGTTTCAGACCTGACTGAGGAGCAGGTCGATCCCGAACACGTCCAGGACCTCTCTGATGTAGGAGGTGATGGCACCGAACACCGCAGGGCTTCGGACCGCTCCGCTGGACTGAACAGAACCACAGAGCAGAACCATCAGCTGGAGGAGCTCTGAGGACATGCTGCAGGGTCCCTGCTGGGTACTGGTTGGGTCAGGTACTTATTGGGTACTTACTGGGTACTTACTGGGTACTTACTGGGTATGTAACAAGAATGTACTGGTTAGGTCAGGTATGTACTGGGTACTTACTGGGTACTTACTGGGTACTTACTGGGTATGTAACAAGAATGTACTGGTTAGGTCAGGTATGTACTGGGTACTTACTGGGTACTTACTGGGTACTTACTGGGA
>NW_013953817.1:3248-3703 GCF_001266775.1 Austrofundulus limnaeus
AGGTCCATCAGAGACTCCATGGCTCTTGGTGTGTCGAAGTCATCTGCCAGAGAGCTCCGAACACTGGACCGGACCTCTGCCAACCTGAGGGAACACAGAACACAACTGGAGGACAGAGTCTGGTCCAGGACAGAGTCTGGTCCAGGACAGACCCTGGTTGGTCCAGGACAGAGTCTGGTCCAGGACAGAGTCTGGTCCAGGACAGACCCGGGGCCAGGACAGCACTAGTTGTGAAAGAAGGACTGAGGTCCGGACCTGTCCCACAGCACAGCCTCCTGGATGGTCTGGGTCAGCAGCTGGCCCCTCATGTAGGCCTGAGCGGTATCCATGAAGGTGCAGAGGGTCTCCAGAGAGCTGCGGGCCTCAGACAGTCTGCTCTCACTGTATTCTAGGCCTGTGGAGACACACACACACACACACACACACACACACACACACACACACACACACACACA
>NW_013953817.1:4355-5338 GCF_001266775.1 Austrofundulus limnaeus
GTCCCTGCTGGGTACTGGTTGGGTCAGGTGTGTACTGGGTACTTACTGGGTACTTACTGGGTACTTACTGGGTACTTACTGGGTACTTACTGGGTACTTACTGGGTACGTACTGGGTACTTACTGGGAAGGTAACAAGAATGTACTGGGTACTTACTGGGTATGTAACAAGAATGTACTGGGTACTTACTGGGAAGGTAACAAGAAGGTACTGGGTACTTACTTGGTAAATACTCCATATGTACCAGGTACCCAGTAAGTACCTGATATGGAGCAGTTACCTAAAAAGACCAGTTTTAGATCTGTACTTACAGGCTATAAACCAGGTAAATACCTAGTAAGTACCAACAACCTGGTACATGCCTAGTAAATACCCCAAAAAGTACCATGTGTATACCCGGTAAGTACACAGATGACTTATATAAATAAAAAAACAGGGTCTCGATAGTGAACCTTGAGGCACCCCTTTGACAACATGAAGTTAGAGACTTTGTACCCAGTAGTACCTGATACCACCAGCAGTGGTCGCAGCTAACCAAACAGTTAGCTTTGCTAATGCTAAACATGTAAAAGTAGAGGACGCTAACACTGAGTCCATCGAGGACTTCTGTACAGAAAACAGAACAGAAAACTATGGAGGAAAGAATCTGACGTAATTAGAGATAAAAGCAGAAATATAGAAATGGACCAATAAACAAACAAATAAATACATTTAGAGNTACACTGATATTAAAACTACACTGATGGTAAAACTACACTGATGGTAAAACTACACTGATGGTAAAACTAAACTACACTGATGGTAAAACTACACTGATAGTAAAACTACACTGATAGTAAAACTAAACTACACTGATAGTAAAACTAAACTACACTGATGGTATAACTAAACTACACTGATAGTATAACTAAACTACACTGATGGTAAAACTACACTGATGGTATAACTAAACTACACTGATGGTAAAACTACACTGATGGTAT
>NW_013953817.1:6338-7440 GCF_001266775.1 Austrofundulus limnaeus
AAAATGTACATTTTATTTTTTTCACTAAAATCCAGGAGTTTGTAAACATCAGAACAAGTCATTGGGGCAGCATGATGGATTAGTGGTTAACCTCACAACCACACGGTCCACGGTTCAAACCCTGGCATAGAACTGGGGTCCTCTATGGAGTCTGCATGTGTCTCATGTTCTTCTTCCTGGGTCCTTCTGGTTTCTGACACTTGTTTTGGAACGGTACTCAGTTTTTCTCAGGGTACTACTCTGTTTTTTTCAGGGTACTAATCTGTTTTTCTCAGGGTACTAAACTGTTTTTCTCAGAGTACTAATCTGTTTTTCTCAGGGTACTACTCTGTTTTTTTCATGGTACTACACTGTTTTGCTCAGGGTACTAATCTGTTTTGCTCAGGGTACTAAACTGATTTTCTGAGGGTACTAAACTGTTTTTCTCAGGGTACTACACTGTTTTTTTCATGGTACTACTTTGTTTTGCTCAGGGTACTAATCTGTTTTTCCAGGGTACTACACTGTTTTTCTCAGGGTACTACTCTGTTTTTTTCATGGTACTACACTGTTTTTCTCAGGGTACTACTCTGTTTTTTTCATGGTACTACACTGCTTTTCTCAGGGTACTACTCTGTTTTTTTCATGGTACTACACTGTTTTTCTCAGGGTACTACACTGTTTTTTTCATGGTGCTACTTTGTTTTGCTCAGGGTACTGCTGTTTTTTTCATGGTACTACTATGTTTTTCTCAGGGTATTAGTTTTTCTCAGGGTACTACTTAGTTTTTCTCAGGGTACCACTCTGTTTTTCTTCGGGTACTACTCTGTTTTTCTCAGAGTACTACTCTGTTTTCCTCAGGGTACTACACAGTTTATGTCTGACTACTACCCAGTTTTTCTCAGAGTACTACTCTGTTTTTCTCAGAGTACTACCCAGTTTTTCTCAAAATACTACCCTGTTTTTCTCAAAATACTACCCTGTTTTTCTCAGAGTACTACCCAGTTTTCCTCAGAGTACTACTCTGTTTTCCTCAGAGTAGTACTCAGTATTTGTCAGAGTAGTACTCAGTATTTGTCAGAGTATTACTCAGTATTTCTCGGAGTAGTACTCAGTATTTCTC
>NW_013953817.1:9681-10251 GCF_001266775.1 Austrofundulus limnaeus
GTATTTCTCAGAGTATTAATCAGTATTTCTCAGAGTAGTGCTCAGTATTTCTCAGAGTATTACTCAGTATTTCTCAGAGTAGTGCTCAGTATTTCTCAGAGTATTAATCAGTATTTCTCAGAGTATTACTCAGTATTTCTCAGAGTATTAATCAGTATTTCTCAGAGTAGTGCTCAGTATTTCTCAGAGTAGTACTCAGTATTTCTCAGAGTAGTGCTCAGTATTTCTCAGAGTATTAATCAGTATTTCTCGGAGTAGTACTCAGTATTTCTCAGAGTATTAATCAGTATTTTTCAGAGTAGTACTCAGTATTTCTCAGAGTAGTGCTCAGTATTTCTCAGAGTAGTACTCAGTATTTCTCGGAGTAGTGCTTAGTATTTCTCAGAGTATTACTCAGTATTTCTCAGAGTATTACTCTGTATTTCTCAGAGTAGTACTCAGTATTTCTCAGAGTAGTACTCAGTATTTCTCGGAGTATTAATCAGTATTTCTCAGAGTAGTGCTCAGTATTTCTCAGAGTAGTACTCAGTATTTCTCAGAATATTAATCAGTATTTCTCAGAGTAGTACT
>NW_013953817.1:11296-12505 GCF_001266775.1 Austrofundulus limnaeus
GTAGTACTCAGTATTTCTCGGAGTAGTACTCAGTATTTCTCGGAGTAGTAGTCAGTATTTCTCAGAGTAGTGCTCAGTATTTCTCAGAGTAGTACTCAGTATTTCTCAGAGTAGTGCTCAGTATTTCTCAGAACAGTGCTCAGTATTTCTCAGAGTACCACTCTGTACTCCTCAGAGTATTACTCAGTATTTCTCAGAGTAGTGCTCAGTATTTCTCAGAGTAGTACTCAGTATTTCTCAGAGTATTGCTCAGTATTTCTCGGAGTAGTATTCAGTATTTCTCAGAGTAGTACTCAGTATTTCTCAGAGTATTACTCAGTATTTCTCAGAGTAGTACTCAGTATTTCTCAGAGTAGTACTCAGTATTTCTCAGAGTAGTACTCAGTATTTCTCAGAGTACTACTCAGTATTTCTCAGAGTAGTACTCAGTACTTCTCAGAGTAGTACTCAGTATTTCTCAGAGTAGTACTCAGTATTTCTCAGAGTACTACTCTGTACTCCTCAGAGTACCACTCTGTTTTTCTCAGAGTAGTANCTCAGTATTTCTCAGAGTAGTACTCAGTATTTCTCAGAGTAGTACTCAGTATTTCTCAGAGTAGTACTCAGTATTTCTCGGAGTATTACTGTGAAAATGTCAGATTTGTATGCAGGTTTGTTGTCAGGTTGCACACACAGGTCTACCTTGATGGTGATGTAGTTCTTTAGAGATTTAGACATTTTCTCTTCACTTCCTTTAAGATGTAAATGACCTGAAACACAGAAACACTTCATCAGGTCAGATGTTACAGCTGAAATATTCATCGTAGTAAAGCTGAAGAAACATTTCTGTTTGTTTATGATCGTTCATTGATGAAACTAAACAAATGTAAACAGTTTGAGTTAAAGTCTTCAGTCAGCTCAGCTCTGACTCGTCCTGTCAGAGACAACATGTCTACATGAGGTCAAAGTTCAGACAAAAATCTGTGAAAATCCACAGAAAACCTTCAGAAAGTCTGGATCTTAAGAAGGAAATCAGAGATGAGGCTCTGGGGTTTTGGATAGTATTGACTGTTAGCAAAATATCTACTGAATGTCTGGATGAGCTGAATTTATCGTCTACAACAGATTCAAGATGGCTGCCMCAGCTAATCAGCCTCAGAGACCCCAAACAGAAGAAGAWTGGAGAGTTTTACAAAGACTGATACAACATAAGGTGATGATGTCATCAGG
>NW_013953817.1:14339-15656 GCF_001266775.1 Austrofundulus limnaeus
GTTGTGTAACAATGTGGTGAAGCTTCATGTTGTGTGAAAATGTGGTGAAGCTTCATGTTGTGTAACAATGTGGTGAAGCTTCATGTTGTGTAAAAATGTGGTGAAGCTTCATGTTGTGTAAAAATGTGGTGAAGCTTCATGTTGTGTAACAATGTGGTGAAGCTTCATGTTGTGTAACAATGTGGTGAATTCGTCGAGGATTTACCGGAGTGCAGGAAGTAGTTGGCCCACTGCCTGCACTGATGGTGGGCTTCACTCTGAGCGATCTCGTTCTCATGGTGAGGAAAGGCCAGATCSATGCCCCCAGAGTGGAGGTCCAGCTGAGCCCCGAACACACAGCTGAGGGCAACAAGGTCTGTCAGTCTGAAGCTTTGATTTAAATGATGAGTCAGCATTTATTTTTCACAATGATTTTATAATCTAAAGTGTTCTACATTGTGTTATTTAGACCATTCTGATATAAGACTGTACCTACCATTCTACAGCCAGATTTACAGTCACCTTTAAAMTACTTGTACCTTCTAGGTAGCATTTAGCTTTTAGCTAGCCTGTTGCAATTTGAAGCTATTATTCAGCATTTTTTACTTTAAGCTACTGTTGGTTTGTTTTGGACTTGATTAACTAATTAATTCTTTACAACCAAACTGGGTCCAACAGGACACTGGTCCTGACCTCTTAGACTGAACTGGGTCCAACAGGACACTGGTCCTGATCTATTGGACAGAACTGGGTCCAACAGGACACTGGTCCTGATCTATTGGACAGAACTGGGTCCAACAGGACACTGGTCCTGACCACTTTTCTATTGGACTGAACTGGGTCTAAAAGGACACTGGTCCTGACCTCTTCTATTGGACAGAACTGGGTCCAACAGGACACTGGTCCTGTCCTGTTAGACTGAACTGGATCCAACAGGACACTGGTCCTGACCGCTTTTCTATTGGACTGAACTGAGTCCAAGAGGACACTGGTCCTGACCTCTTAGACTGAACTGGGTCCAACAGGACACTGGTCCTGACCTCTTAGACTGAACTGGGTCCAACAGGACACTGGTCCTGACCTCTTAGACTGAACTGGGTCCAAGAGGACACTGGTCCTGTCCTCTTAGACTGAACTGGATCCAACAGGACACTGGTCCTGACCTCTTAGACTGAACTGGGTCCATCAGGACACTGGTCCTGACCTTGGCCTACAAGTACAGTGTAATCCTACAGAGCAGACTGGTTCTTGTCAGAATGGTTCTTGTCAGACTGGTTCTAGTCAGACTGGTTCTAGTCAGACTGGTTCTAGTCAGACTGGTTCTAGTCAGACTGGTTC
>NW_013953817.1:16803-21404 GCF_001266775.1 Austrofundulus limnaeus
ATGGTTCTTGTCAGACTGGTTCTTGTCAGAATGGTTCTTGTCAGAATGGTTCTTGTCAGAATGGTTCTTGTCAGAATGGTTCTTGTCAGACTGGTTCTAGTCAGACTGGTTCTAGTCAGACTGGTTTGTTATCAGACTGGTTCTAGTCAGACTGGTTCTAGTCAGACTGGTTCTAGTCAGACTGGTTCTAGTCAGACTGGTTCTAGTCAGACTGGTTCTAGTTAGACCTTGCAATAGTAGAGCATTCGATGTGCCAGCCTGGTCTTCCTGGGCCCCAGGGAGACTCCCAGTATGGCTCCTGAGGTTTGGAGGTCTTCCACAAAGTAAAATCCCTCGGGTCTCGTTTTCCTGGGCTGGCTGCAGAGACAACCAGTTTTTAAATCAAATCTTCTGTGGAAGAAATCAAAAAAGTCTTAAGATATGAAGACTTACTGTGCTCCCCCTGAGGACTCACAGCTCCAACAAACTTCCCGTACCTGTCCCCGATAGACTGCACGTCAAAATATACATCCCCTGCAGCCGAGGCACAACATTAATGTTACTRCTGTCAAAACGTGTGGCTATCAGAGGCAGCTATGTGTTCACCTTCAGCTGTGCTGTAGGCGTGGCCGTTGTTGATGATCCTCTGAATGAACGCWACGATATGATTCACATTTTCTGTCACTCTGAGGTACACAGCAGGAGGAATCACCTGGACCACAGRGAGCACATCACACAGGTTACAGGTCTACATACGCACACAGGTCTGGGGTCAGATTTATAAAGGATTGTGTGGAAACCATACTGTACTAAACGTGAACGTACAGCCAAAAGGTGAAACTGGCGTACGCTAAAAAAACTTCAGATTTATAAAACCGTGCGTACGCATGTTTCTGCACCTTTCCTTTATAGATCACAGCTTCACGTCAGAGTTTGAGCACGAGGGCCTCCTCAGGTTCTACCCTCTACACGCCCACACTCAACCATAAGRTCCTCCTCAGGTTCTACCCTCTACACGCCCACACTCAACCATAAACAGTCAATGTAAAGTACCTCATGAATGTTAAGATGTATTTAAATCAGTCAGTGGTGGGCACCAGCCCACTAAAGTGCAAATCCACTAATTGTGGACCTAAATATTTCATTTGCACTTTAACGGTCTTACTAATTCTTATAATTCATAAGCAGATTTGCCCTTTCTAAAATTAAAATACAGTACCACTAATAACTAATTATCTACCAGTCATCATTATGTTGAACAGCAGAAGGAATGACTGTCAATGAATCACAACATGTGATCTATCCAACAGCACCCCTCCCAGATAAACACTCTTATTGTGAAGGTATACATCCTGCTGACTGTTGCTTTGGGTCACGGTTCTGATTTCCCACAATGCTTTGTGTCTGCTTACGTAGCAGGAAGGCAACAGCAAAAACAGTTAATGTTTGTAATCCATACTAAAATTTGTATGTATTGATTTATTTTACTTTACAATCAGAGCTCCTTTTCTAAAAAAAATAAAGTTTAAACCCTGGAGCTCAATACGTGACGTAATTGGTCGAAGCAACACGGTTAGAGACTCAGAAATGATTTAAAGATGTTATGCTGATGAAGACTGACATCTAGTGGACAACTGGAGCAACTACATGGAAAACTTTAAAATCCAAGCTCTTATTTTGAAGGGAAGAGTTTCCTGTACTCCGTGCTTTCGTTTCCCGTCACAAATCAAATCCGTCATGTACCCAGAATGCATCGCTTCWGTTTTCCAATAAACAGTTTTAAAATTACTTTATTGATGCTTCTTTAATGAAAAATCTACAACAAACAAAAGAAAAAGACAAAGAAGCAGCCGAAATAGCAATCCTCAACAACTTTTTGATTTTTACACCAGGAGCTAAAGGTCTGTTTCAGGAAATCACATCCCCAGCAATCAGTGGTTGTAGGATTAATCTGTAAAAGAGTTCATCTTCATACACCACTAGTTGGCAGTGTTGTGCATATATTATACATGAATTGTCAGCTATCCATCGATGTTCTGTACACACTTATTCCTTCAAAGGTCACAAGGGTCAAATTGAACTTGTGCTTTAAAATTAGCTTCTGCTAGTTTTTCTATGGCATGAGGCAGTTTGAAGTTGTAGACCAGGGCTATTCAACTAAATCACTCCGGGGGCCACAGTTACTGCAGGTCAACAGCTGAGGGGCCGAACATCCAGTTACTAAAGTCATTATGTAAATAAACCAAGTATTACAAAGATCTGTTACCTTTAAAATAGTTTATTTTGCTGCATTTAATCATGAATAAAACATACAGAACCCTATAAAAGTAGTGATAATTAAACATTATCAAAAACAGAAAGAACACATACCCCTATTAGACACAAATAATATTTTAACATCTCTAACTTGCCAACTTTTTAAACCAATTTTATTTTCACTTTCATCATTTTATCTTTAACTGCTTGTAGTTTTAACTGTCTTGAGTGTTTATAGAAATGTTTTTTACCAGCTTCTAACAAAGAGTCTGACCTTTCTGTAGACACCAAACATGTCTATGTTTATTTAAAATAACTTAGAGTAATTAAAGTAGAAAACCGGGGGTTTGGACTTAAGAGATAATGAACCAATTGGCGGGCCGAACTTTGGTCAGTCGTGGGCCGGATGTGGCCCGCGGGCCGCCAGTTGAATAGCCCTGTTGTAGACCTAAATATTTTCATAAGCGCTTTAGAAATTGCGGAGCTAATCCTTGGATTAGCGCTGCCCACCAGTGCAGCTGATCAATGTCAAAAAAATGTGATTGGTTRGTTCAAACAGGCTCAGTCGTGTGTCTGGAGGTTGACAGGTGCTGACTGACAGCTGCTCACCTGAACAGACTGTCTGTAACTGACACAGATCTCACCTCATTCTACAGGTTTACAGACRTTTAGASAATCTAACGATTTTTATCAAAAACTCAGCTTCAAATTAATTTTCTCTCAGAGCCTGCAGGACGATAAAAACAATAAAAATAAAATTAAATAAGTCGGATAAACTCAGAAATAAGTTCACCGCTCTTCTCCCCCTCCTGCCTGCTCTGTTATCTGCAGCAGCAGCAGCGACAGCAGCAGCAGCTGCAGCGGCAGCAGCAGCAGCGGCAGCGGCAGCGGCGGTGGCTGCGGCGGCGGCGGTGGCTGCGGCGGCGGCACGTCCAATATGGATTCCACCACGGAGGAAACTCATGGCCTTATTTAAAACACTTATTCAAGTTAACTGGTTAAAAAACRACTTGTTGAGATTTGATAAAAGCACTGGTGGTGAATTTACAGCTTGTGTAGCTGTGGTCACAGAGGGTAAAACACAAAAACATGTATTATCTGCAGCTTTGTTCACTAAAATTACACCTTCGATGTATTAAAAATACACAGTAGGCACACTTCATGATGCTGTAGACCATTAGGGAATACATTCAGCAAGTACTTCTACGTTTAAAAGTGAGTACTTGCTTACTTTTACTCAAGTAAAAATGTTGTTGTGGTACTTTTACTAGAGTACATTTTTGTGTGTTTAKCTGTACTTTTACTTAAGTACAGTGTTTGAGTACTTTCTCCATCACTGCTCACAGGACCTGACTCTAAAACTAACCTAGACTTCATTCAGACCTTGGTCCTAAACCCATCCCCCACAGATGTTAGTACCCGTCCCYGTGGGGGTGAAACCCACCTTCAACGACAACATGTCTCTCTTGAACTCGTCTTCGTACATCCTGGCGATGACAGCCGGGGACACATGTTCCTGTCCAACAGAGACGGGCTCAGGACAGAGGTTTGGAGCAGCAGTAAGGACACGCTCTAACTGGACGTTACCTCCCTGCTCCTCCTGATGATCTTATCGTCGATGTCTGTGATGACCATGGCGTGGATCACAGTGATCCCAAAACATCTGGTCAGGATCCTCTGCAGGATGTCAAACCGGACATACGAGCTGGAACAGGACAAACGTCTGGTCAGGGTCAGTCTTTGTGGACATGCTGAGTCAGCGTTCACCCTGTAGGGTTAGGGTCCTCTGTGTATTTTAAATCAAAATACTTCTGTAAATATTGTACTTTTCAGCTTTAAAAACTTTTCCCCATAAAAAAGTACTACGATGTCTTTAAGTCCATCCTGTTTGTTGCTGTGATTTTAGGGCTTTAGATGAAAGTAGTGGTCCTGCAGCATATTTTTTATTATGCTTTAGCTAATTTTTAAATATTTTAACATTTTTCTTTATTTGAAAAACTGACTCACTTTGAGTGTTAAAGTTTTTCCACTGACATTTTATTATTATCTCACTGTTCTTACATTTAGATCATTTTAATTAAATGTTAAATTTAAATGTTAAATTTTTAATGTGGTGGCTAGCTGCCATTGTTGTGTCGCAGAATGATGACATCACGCTGGGTATCTGACGCTAACTTCTGCTAATGCTTCTAAGGCTGCGTCCAAAACGACAGGCCGGGTCCTCCGGAGGACCCAGCCCACCCGGTCTCGGTGGGCCGGGTCCTTGGTAGACCAGGAAGACCGGAAAAAAAGAGGCTGTGGAKTTGGACGGTCTAGCCTCCCCTCCTTACCCCGGCGTACATCATGTCACCTAGCAACTGTGACGA
>NW_013953817.1:23487-25443 GCF_001266775.1 Austrofundulus limnaeus
ACGTTAGCCTTCAGCTACTGTTTAACTAACTTTAGCTAGTGCTAATTTAAACTGTTAAAACTTTTAAAATTAATCTTTTAATTAATTTTACCTAGTTAACTAATTTTAGCTACAAGTAACTTAAATGTTTAGCTGCTGTTCAGCTCGTTGAGTGTTGCCATAGTTACCACGCGTGGCCCAGGTGCGCGTGGTCGTAGACGGTGGGTCCGCAGCTGTACCTGAGGAGGAACAGATGTTACAGCAGCTGCTGTCAGACTGGGTCAGACTGGGTCAGACTGGGTCAGGTGGTTCTGTACCAGGTAGCGACTCCCTCCCTGCTCAGGATGAGCGGCTCCTTCTGTTTGGTCAGGCTGTTGAAGGTCTTCACACCGGTGTCGAACCCGCTGGGTCGGACCCAGGTCCGSCCGGACTCTGACCCGGCAGGGCTGCAGAAGCACCGGGTCTGTTTACGGTTCAGAATCCTGTGGAGGAGCTTCACTCTCCGGATCATGGTCCTCCTGCACCACTGGGACGAGCCAAGACAGCAGGAAGCTGGTAGCTACAACCTGACTGGTGACGTCACGCGCTGTTCTACGTAATGACGTCACATAAATCTGCTCTTTTCCCTTCTTTTCTCCTTCTCTGTTCACTTTTTGTGCACGTGAATGAAGCCGAATTATCATAAAACAAGTCTTATTGTTACARCGTTCTACTTAAATGAAAGTATGACCAGAAAACTTCCATATTCGTGATTGAAATTAAAAATCTGTGCTTACAATCGTTGCAATTCAAAACTCCCGTTGTGCTTTATTAAAATAACAATTTTAAAAGCACAGAATTATTTTAAATAATTATGATTCACACCAGATACAAAACACACACGTGTTGAGATTTCGGCTAAATTTTATGTCCAATGGTTTTGTTGAATATAAATTATGATCRTTAATTTGCGTGTTCACGACCTGTCCCGGCAAGTCTCGCGAGAACAGGATTCCCGGAAGTGCCTAGCTGCATCATATGATCGCTCCTGTTGGCTTTCCGCCTGCGTAGCTATGTCAGAACAGTAGTGTTGTGTTAGTGTTGTGTTTGTGTTGTTGTTGTGAAGCAGTTTGTTCAGAGTTGTGCCGACATGCAGAACGTGATCAACACGGTGAAAGGCACGGCTCTGGGAGTGGCCGAGTTCCTGACTCCCGTGCTGAAGGTAAACTCTGCTCTGCTCCTGTATCCTCTGGTCTGTTTTCAATGGACCGAGCTGTCACGTGAGCAGGGTTGTGAAGCCGTTTACACGGTGTGTGTTTTCTTTTGACAGGAGTCTAAGTTCAAAGAGACGGGAGTGATCACACCAGAGGAGGTGAGAGGGTTTTATCTCCATCTGCAGCTGGCTCTGTGTGGGGCAACTCTCTGACCTTCTGTCTGTTCAGTTTGTAGCAGCTGGAGATCACCTGGTCCATCACTGTCCCACATGGAAGTGGTGAGTGACGTCACACACCTGGGCCAAATCAGAAGGCCTGTCAGCTTCATGTCCAGGGTTGGAGAGGTCACTCTTCAGATTAATGATGTGGTCCTGGTTCAGGGACTTGTTTTTACTTTTAGTACTCGTTAGGCTCCATGTTCAGAGTCACAACTATTTAGTTTTTTTTAATCGGACCCCTCGTTAAGGGTTTAGAGGTCTTTAATGATGAAAATTAGGAAGTAAGTGCTCCATTGACTTTCATTAAAACAAAGAGCTGCAGACATGGTGTGGGTCACAATTTTACAACAAATTTTCTAACGAAAGCAGAAAACAAACTAGATAAAAACTTAAGATAGATTAAGAAATGATAAGAGGAGGAGGCTATGACAAATGATAAAAACCTGAGACAGGATGCACTGCCAGGATCATCACGTTTATCAAACTGCAGACCGCTGTCAACCATTACATGTTCCTCTGACCACTGTCAACCATTACATGTTCCTCTGACCACTGTCAACCATTAC
>NW_013953817.1:26571-27241 GCF_001266775.1 Austrofundulus limnaeus
CTGTCAACCATTACATGTTCCTCTGACCACTGTCAACCTCTGACCACTGTCAACCATTACATGTTCCTCTGACCACTGTCAACCATTACATGTTCCTCTGACCACTGTCAACCATTACATGTTCCTCTGACCACTGTCAACCATTACATGTCCCTCTGACCGCTGTCAACCATTACATGTCCCTCTGACCACTGTCAACCATTACATGTCCCTCTGACCGCTGTCAACCATTACATGTCCCTCTGACCACTGTCACATGTTAACATGTTGTTTCTGTTTGTGACACATGAACACATCAAATAATGACTTAACTTTTCTGTTTATTACATTCTTATATTGAAGCATGTCATTTTTTTTACTGACGCAATGCATTCTGGGGATGATGATGATGACGATGATGAGTTACAGTTGACACAAAAACAGCGACGAGGCTAAACTACAATGTGTGACAAAGTTACATTTTATATTAGTTTCTGTGTTCTGAACCATGTGGAGGTTGAAACAATCAAATGTGATTTGTAGGAAGTTAACTATCGTAAATAATAACTCTGGAGCTAACACCGTAAATATTAGCTCTGGAGCTAACACCGTAAATATTAGCTCTGAAACTAACACCGTAAATATTAGCTCTGAAACTAACACCGTAAATATTAGCTCTGAAACTAACACC
>NW_013953817.1:28693-29841 GCF_001266775.1 Austrofundulus limnaeus
AGCTCTGGAGCTAACACTGTGTGTATTAGCTCTGGAGTTAACACTGTGTGTAGCAGCTCTGGAGCTAACACTGTGTGTATTAGCTCTGGAGCTAACGCTGTGTGTAGTAGCTTTGGAGCTAACGCTGTGTGTAGTAGCTCTGGAGCTAACGCTGTGTGTAGTAGCTCTGGAGCTAACGCTGTGTGTAGTAGCTCTGGAGCTAACACTGTAAATATTAGCTGCTCTGGAGCTAACGCCATATATTTGCTCTGTGACTAACAGCCTAAAGCTGAGGTTCTCCTTCCATGAAGCAGCTCTYTGTCCTCCATCAGTTTCAGAAACAAACTGTCACTGCGCTCTGGTTTCATTTATAAATTAACCATAAAGCTGGATAGATCTTGTCATTTCATCAAACAGAAAACATCATAACTTTTTTAAAATACACACTGCCCAGGCTGAACAAATCCCTCTATGTACTGAGAACCTTGTGTCATGTATTTTTAGTACTTAAGTAGTACAAGTATACACAAGTGTTGTTGAAATATGAAGTTAGTCAGCAGTGAGTTTGCTCAGCCTGTAGAGGACAACACATGTCACTCAATCTACACTGTAATCACTGGTTGTTGTTGTTACACACACACACAAACATTTGTTCTTCTATACTCATGGGGACTTTGGGCTGACTTCCATTCTTTTACCAGTCTTTTCTGTAGCCTCATCCTGGCCCTCCACCATGGTAACCACGCCCCCCACCCAACCACCTGTACAACACAGCACCATGTAGGAGCTACTGCCACAGTTAGACCAAAAACTAGTACCAGACCTAAGCTCAGTGAACTGTAAACWGTCAGTAGGAGGAACTCTTCCAAATAATCTAAATATTTCTTTGAATTAGATTAACTTAATTGAAACATGTTATATATCCGACCACAGCCCAACCATTCCTGACCCCTGTCCTAACTCATCATCCTCTGTGTGTCCCTCCCTTCTGTGAACCTTCCTCCGTCTGCTTGAAGCACAGCCCATGATGACACACACTCAGTGATCTGAGTTCTACACAAACACAACACTCACAGGATTGTGTTTGTGTTGTACTAACGTTTGATGTTACACTTTAGTCAGAAAGATGAGCAGGAAGTCATTACAACATGATGGTGTGTGTGTGTGTG
>NW_013953817.1:32775-33685 GCF_001266775.1 Austrofundulus limnaeus
TCTACTCTACTCTACTCTACTCTATATAAATGTATGTTTCAGGGCCTCTGGAGAAGAATCCAAAGTGAAGGCCTATCTGCCGTCAGATAAACAGTTCCTGCTGACCAGAAACGGTAGGAGTTTCATTCCTCACACAGTTGGAGCTGGTGGTTGCAGCTCAAACCTTACTTGCTGTAACCTCAGACTGCTGAGAAACAATAAGCTGAAGGTGCAGGTTAAACATCCTCTCCTCCCTCCTGCAGTTCCTTGTTACAAGCGCTGTAAACAGATGGAGTACTGTGATGAGCTGGAGGCCATCATAGAGGAGGACGATGGAGACGGAGGCTGGGTGGACACCTACCACAACTCAAGTAGGCCCATCTGGACCRGGTCTCAGCTTGGTTCTGTTGGAGCATACGTGTGGCTGGACATGCATGTTGATTTAAACKTGTGTGGTTGTGTGTCAGCAGGTGTGCTGGGAGTCACAGATGYTGTCAGAGACATGTCTTTGGACAACAATAAGGTCTGTTTGATTTGATTACTTTATGATGACTGAGTGTGTAACTAATGAAGTATTACACGTTTATTTACACATTTTTTTAACAGTTCATTACATTATAATATATGCAGACCAGCTTTCCTCACAGTGTACCAGGTCTTTACCTAGTACTAGTACTGCAGGGTAGTGCTGAGCGGGATAACCCAAGTTTTTATCAGTATTTTCAACAATTACAGCAGTATTAGGTATTTGATGGTATTTTTCTTTTCATCACAGCTCAGCTGATAATAAAATGTACAAACACTGCTTATTGATTAGCAAACTATTTTCTTTTATGTTTTACTGTACCTGAGTCTGTGCTGCTCCTCTACATGTGTCTGTGCTGCTCCTCTACATGTCTGTGCTGCTCCTCTACATGTCTTCTCTGTCTGT
>NW_013953817.1:36097-38237 GCF_001266775.1 Austrofundulus limnaeus
ACATGTGTCTGTGCTGCTCCTCTACATGTGTCTGTGCTGCTCCTCTACATGTGTCTGTGCTGCTCCTCTACATGTGTCTGTGCTGCTGCTCTACATGTGTCTGTGCTGCTCCTCTACATGTCTTCTCTGTCTGTTGGAGACAGGAGTCATGTGTTTTAGTCCTGAAGGAGGAGGGCTGAGCAAAGATCATAATCAGCTTTATTGTTTTGTGTTATTTAATAAAGCTTTAACAAACCGACTCAGGCTCTGTGCAACTGTCAATCCAACCCCAYTACAAAACTACTTCCCTTGGGCTTTTCACAATAAAAGCACATTAATGTTGTGCAATAAATCTATCAGTTAAAATTGTATCATAACAAAAATATAAAACAGTTTTTGGTACAAACTTGTCTACCGCCCAGCACTACTGTCAGGGTACAAAACCTGGTGCTTTTGTGGTACTCACAACGTACTGTCAGGGTATGTACCAGGTGCCTACAGGATATCATACCTAATACTGCGGACATCAGGGTATTTACTGAGTCCTTACCAAGTATGTAGTGKTTGCTTACAGAGTACACATGGAGTACTGGCACATTACACACAGGGCCAATGACATGGTATGTACTGGCGGCTGCCTACAGGGTACTTACCTGGGACATCCACAGTATGTACTTGAAACGTGCAAAAGTGATTGCTAGGAATGTACCAGCTGGTTACTGGGCACGTACAAAGAATATAAGTGTACTAACAGGGTATATAGGTGTAAGTACAAGGAATATAAGGGTACTAACAGGGTATATAGGTGTAAGTACAAGGAATATAAGGGTACTAACAGGGTATATAGGTGTAAGTACAAGGAATATAAGGGTACTAACAGGGTATATAGGTGTACATACAAGGAATATAAGGGTACTAACAGGGTATATATGTGTATATACAAGGAATATAAGGGTACTAACAGGGTATATAGGGGTACGTTCATGGACTATAAGAGTACTAACAAGAGTATATAGGTGCAAGTACAAGGAACTTAAAGTTACTTAACAGGTACGTAAGAGTTCCTACAAAGCACTCCAGGCTACTTTTACATATGTAATATTCCACACAAGGAGCACTTGTTAAGTTTATGTAGGGGTACCAGTGCTTTCACTGGTTCGGTACACAGCAGTACACTGTACCACCACTTCTAACTTTAACCCCTCAGTGTACCAGAACTTTTTTCTTGAGTCTGGTGAGTACTGACACTTGTTCTGTTGTAGTAACAGGTGTTTCATCAGCCTGTGTTTCCCCATCAATGTGCTSTTTGTACATTTAGCTCTGGACTGAGCAGAGTGCATGCTCGCTCTCAGCCTGTAACCTGCGCTCTGCTCTCACACAGACTGGACTCAGGAACAGAAAAATAACTGAACAAAGATAAAAAACAGGGAAACCAGGTCTGAACAGTAAAAATGATTGACAGATGAGTTGAATTACATGAGGATGATGAGGCATGTGATGTGATTACTGATAAAGAATACAATAACAACAGTCAGGAGGCAGAGTAATAACAAGAGAAACTAAAGAGGACACATTAAACCAAGAAAAGAAAAGTAAAAAGAAATGCACAAARAACAAAATGCAAGAAGAAACTAAACAGCCTACAAATGAACAAACCATTATGGCAAGACCTTTTGAGCAATAATTAATTAGGAAACAATATTCCTGAAGGGGAACAATAAACTATGAAAATTAACATCAAGTAAAGAACTAATAAGGCAGAAATTATCATATTTGCATACAAGCACAGGAATTATACTCTGGTAAGAATAGCACTACTTCAACATGTTTTTTCTCAAGTAAAAGTACAAAGTATTCAGTAAAAAGTCTACCCAAGTACTGACTAACTGTCCAGAACTTCAATTCAGTTTATTTATATWGCGCCAAGTCACAATTGTCTCAGGACACTGTAGATAAAAAGAACAATGTAAAGAAGAAAGCAGCAGATTGTGTTGAATCACTTCATCACAGTCTCCCATCCTGAGCAAACGGTGGAGAGGAAAAACTCCCTGCTAATCAGGAAGAAACCTCCAGCAGAACCATTTTTAATTAATTAATTAATTATATTTTGTTTGGAGTTTGGATTGAATGGCTCTCAGGCTACAACCACATTAAACTGAAG
>NW_013953817.1:38826-40750 GCF_001266775.1 Austrofundulus limnaeus
CTGATTGGCTAAATTTTTGTAAATGTTTAAAATTTCAAAAGTTATTCATCAAATGTGTTTCCATCTCTCATTTTGACCATTAAYTTTTWTTCAAAATACCTAAAAACCACCTCCACCAACCGCCCAAAACACACCCATTGGAACCGGACTGGAACGTCAGTGGAAAACCAACCGGTCCGACCCGTACCTACACCGACCGTACCGACACTACACTAAGTGGCACTAGTGGAAAAGGGGCTTTACTTTACTGAGGGGCACCTAGAGGTGTGTGTAAGGTGTCCCACAGGACACTTGAACATCATCAGACCCTTCAGGTTGATTTTCTCCAAACGTTATATTTAACATGTTCCTCGTTGAAAAGAGGTCCTTTAACTCTTTGTCCTCAGGACCAGAACATGAACGCTACATCAGCAGCGTGTTGTGGAGACGAGGACGATGAGGATGAAGATGGTGAAGCAGCAGATATGGAAGGTATTTGTTATTTCTGGGTTTCTTCACTCAATATGTGAGTCAGAAAAAAAAGTGCTGATATTCTGTTTGTTTTTTCAGAGTATGAGGAGAGTGGGTTGTTGGAAACAGACGAGGTACGTTTGTGAAAACGCTGAGTCAGCATTCACTGTTTCTCTGTTTTTATTTTTCTGTTTATCAAACTGGACAGCTCATACGAGAACAGTGCTGTGTCTTTTAGCTGTTCTGCTACATTTATTTTTAACTAATTTTATGCTACATTTTGCTTTTAGCTACTGTTTGGCAGCTTTTAGCTAATGTTTTGCTTTATTTAACTTAAGCCTGGTAGGTTTAAGTTTTAGAAAGCTTTTTGATACATTCAGGTTTTAGCTAAACTTGTAATACCTTTTAAAATGTGGGTATTTTCGTTTTTACTTTTAGCGTGCATTTATTTTTGTTTTAGTTATTAGTTATCTTTATAGCTAGCACACTGTTGTCGTTATAGCTAGCACACTTGTCTTTTTAGCTAGCTCAGTGTTGTATTCATAGTTAGTGCTCAGTTGTCTTTATAGCTAGCATACTGTTATCTTTATAGCTAGCACACTGTTGTCTTTATAGCTAGCGTACTGTTGTCTTTAGCTAGTGCTCTGTTGTCTTTGTAGCTAGATCCTGTAGTTAAACATGAGCTTGGTGTGGGTCCAGTCAGACTCTGGTTCTGGTTCTAGGCCACCCTGGACACCAGTAAGGTGGTGGACTCTAAAGTCAAAGCTGAAGCAGGGACAGAGGATGCCATCCTGCAGACTAGGACCTATGACCTCTACATCACCTACGATAAATACTACCAGACCCCCCGACTCTGGCTCTTTGGATACGATGAGGTACGTGGACCTGATGTAGACCTGGTCTCTGGTCTTGTTGTCCTATCGTTAACTGGACCTGGCTTTGTTTCTCAGGACAGACAGCCCCTGACTGTGGACCAGATGTATGAGGACATCAGTCAGGACCACGTGAAGAAGACCGTCACAATCGAGAACCACCCCCACCTCCCCCCACCGGCCATGTGCTCCGTACATCCCTGCAGGTGGGCCTCTGGAGTTCTTCAACCAGACTCTGGGTCTTAGCTCTGGTTCTGAACTGTATGACTGAGCCAGACCAGGACCGGTTTGTCCTGGTCTGTCYCTGCTGAGGTCTTTCTTCTGTTTCAGACACGCTGAAGTCATGAAGAAGATCATTGAGACYGTGGCTGAAGGAGGAGGAGAGCTGGGAGTCCACATGTATCCTTATTCAGGTCTGAGAGCTGAGTCAGACTGTTGTTTCTGCTGTTTTATTACACTGAACCTGTTATAACAACACACTACTAATACTTTCTGTTGTTGTATTACACTGAGCCTGTTATAACAACACACTACTAATACTTTCTGTTGTTTTATTACACTGAACCTGTTATAATAACACACTACTAATACTTTCTGTTGTT
>NW_013953817.1:43683-44916 GCF_001266775.1 Austrofundulus limnaeus
AAATATGTGTTTATTAAATAAAGTCTAATGTTAAAACTAATCATTGATCCCTTTAACTGGTGTTTTGCTCCTTTTTGTTAACCTTGTTTCTTTTAAGAGTAAGTTGAGTTTCTTTTATCATTTTACTCACGTTAACTGTTTTAGCTACTTTTAGCTTTTAACTAGCCTTTTTACTGTTCAATTTCTTGCTGCTGTTTAGCTACATTCTTATTTCAGCTATCATTTGAGTACTTTTAGCTAAAAGCATCAGAATGATAACTAAACTAAAAGTTACAGAAGGCTAACTACAAGCTAAAAGTACTTTATTTCTAGTTAAAAGCCACTGTAGCTAAATAGCAGCTAGGAACTGAACAGTAAAATGCTAGGTAAAAGCTAACAGTTGAAAATTGTTAACTTAAATCAGCAAAAGGTAAGCTAAAAGCTAYTCTGATTGTTAGGCCACACCCCTGACCTGATGACATCATCTTCCACCACCTTGTGTCCTTGACCCAGACTCTCAGGTACCTTCTGATCTTCCTGAAGTTTGTTCAGGCTGTTATTCCCACGATAGAGTACGACTACACCAGACACTTCACCATGTAGCTCCAGCAGCTAGCACAGCTTCGGCTGAGAGCCTCGGCTGATGACGGTGTGATGGAGGGTCYAGCTGAAGCAGCTTGAAGCTCATTAACAACTTGCTGTCTTGTTTTCCTGATGTACATTTATCAATAAAGTTTCCAGAATATGAACTGAACCAAGCCTGGGTCAATGTGAATATATTGATGTGYACTATGATGCTTTATAATGATGTCATCAGCAGAGCTGTATAAAGTACCACAAAGTGATACTTGGGTACCAAAAACTTACTTTGGTAAAAGTTAAARTCTCCTTTAWGAATATTACTTGAGTAAAAGTYTTAAAGTATGTGATATTTGTTGTAGTTAAGTATTAAAAGTGAAAGTAACAATTTAAAAYGAGCAGTTAGATTTTCTGTAAGGACATTTATTAGGAGGTGACCTCCCCAAAAACTGCAGAAATGACTGTTGTATTAAAAGAATGAATGGATGTTAAATTTAGGATGCACTAGTCCAGCTGTTTCAGTTTATATACATATATCAAGGCTGCACAAAGCTTTTCCCCAAAATCAGAGTTGTAAAGTAACTAAGTACTAAAACTTTGTTACTGTACTTAAGTAGAAATTACTTTACTTGAGTAATTATTTGTCAGCGTACTTTTTACTTTTACTCATTACAT
>NW_013953817.1:47733-53529 GCF_001266775.1 Austrofundulus limnaeus
CCTGGTTTAGGTTTGACCTGGTTTAGGTTGGTCAGGGTCCTGGTCCTGGTTTAGGTTGGTCTGGGTCCTGGTCTTGGTTTAGGTTGGTAAGTGTCCTGGTCCTGGTTTAGGTTGGTCAGGGTCCTGGTCCTGGTTTAGGTTGGTCAGGGTCCTGGTCCTGGTTTAGGTTGGTCAGGGTCCTGGTCCTGGTTTAGGTTGGTCTGGGTCCTGGTCTTGGTTTAGGTTGGTCAGGGTCCTGGTCCTGGTTTAGGTTGGTCCTGATCCTGGTTTAGGTTGGTCAGGGTCCTGGTCCTGGTTTAGGTTGGTCAGGGTCTTGGTTTAGGTTGGTCCTGGTTTAGGTTGGTCCTGGTCCTGGTTTAGGTTGGTCCTGGTTTAGGTTGGTCAGGGTCCTGGTTTAGGTTGGTCCTGGTTTAGGTTGGTCCTGGTCCTGGTTTATGTTGGTCAGGGTCCTGGTTTATGTTGGTCAGGGTCCTGGTTTAGGTTGGTCCTGGTCCTGGTTTAGGTTGGTCCTGGTCCTGGTTTGGTCAGTCCTAACCCTGGATGTTTGTGCTTCCTGCAGGTGGTTAATGAGATCTACCCGGTCTGGACCTACTCGTACCTGGTGCTGCTGTTCCCGGTCTTCCTGCTGACGGACTTCCTGTGCTATAAGCCGGTTCTGGTCCTGCAGGCCTGCAGTCTTCTGGTGACCTACGTGATGCTGTGGCAGGCGCGGGGCCTGCAGGCCATGCAGCTGCTGGAGTTCTTCTTCGGTGTGGCCACGGCCTCGGAGGTGGCCTACTACTCCTACATCTACAGCGTGGTGGAGCCGGCCCAGTACCAGAGGGTGACCGGGTACTGCCGGGGCGTCACCCTGCTGGGCTCGGCGGTGGGCTCTCTGATTGGTCAGCTGCTGGTGTCCGTGGCAGAGGCCCCACTGCTCACCCTCGTCATCATCACCGTGGCGTCGGCCACCGTGGCCTTCGTGGCTCCCTGGTTCCTGCCCACGCCCAGGAGGAGTCTGTTCTTCCACAGGAGTTCAGGACCGGCCGAGGACCTGGCGTCCAGCGGGTCCAGCACCTCCCCAGCCCGTCAGGGGGAGGAGTCAGAGAGCACGTCCATGGTGAGGCCGTCTGATTGGTGGAACTGGACTTCCTGTTTGAGTTAAGGTCTTGACCAGGTCTCTTTCAGGTCTCCAGGTCCTCTGTGACAGCAGGAGGCAGCAGAGGACTCAGGGAGGTGCTTCAGGTCCTGTTGGAGGACTTCCTGCAGTGCTACAGGTCTCGGCTCCTGCTGGCCTGGTCCGTGTGGTGGGCCCTGGCCACCTGCGGGTACTTCCTGGTCCTGAACTACGCCCAGGCCCTGTGGGAGACCATCCACCCGTCCAGAGAAGGCCTGACGCTCTACAACGGCTACGTGGAGACCCTGGCCACGCTGCTGGGTAGGACCGGTCTCAGACTCCTGTGGTTCTGGACCAGGTGCAGAGGTCTGATGTGTTCTGTGGGTCCCTGCAGGAGCTCTGGCAGCCTTTCTGGTGGGCTACCTGCCCCTGTCCTGGTCTGTGTGGGGGGAGCTGGTCCTGTGTGTGCTGTCCCTGCTCATGGCCGTGTGTGTGCTGGTCATGGACCTGCTGAAGGACATCTGGGTCTGCTACGGACTCTACGTCCTCTTCAGGACCACCTACATGCTGCTCATCACCATGGCTACGTGAGTCTGCAGACCCCTGCTGTGGCTACATGTGCAGAATAATTTGATCAGATTGAAATGTATTCAGATTAAATAATCTGAGTGTATCATTTACATGATCATGACCAGTGTTTACATACAGCTGTTCAGATTATCTGTCAGCATGAACCACCCCTCTCATTCAGATTACACATTAACTCAGATTACACATTAACTCAGATTACACATTAACTCAGATTACACATTAACTCAGATTACACATTCATTCAGATAACACATTAATTCAGATTACACATTAACTCAGATTACACATTCATTCAGATTACACATTAACTCAGATTACACATTAATTCAGATTACACATTAACTCAGATTACATATTAACTCAGATTACACATTAACTCAGATTACACATTCATTCAGATTACACATTAACTCAGATTACACATTACTCAGATTACACATTAACTCAGATTACACATTAACTCAGATTACACGTTCATTCAGATTACAAATTCATTCAGATTACACATTAACTCAGATTACACATTAACTCTGATTACACATTCATTCAGATTACACGTTCATTCAGATTACACATTAACTCAGATTACACATTAACTCAGATTACACATTCATTCAGATTACACGTTCATTCAGATTACACATTAATTCTGATCGTGCTGAATCATGTCAGAACAATCTGAATGGGGTGTTTACATGACACATTTTTATTCCGAATGGCCGTTTAACTGAATACTTATGTGTCAACGTAGCTACTGACAGAAAAACACCTGGTCAGTTACGTGTTCAGAGGTAAATACAGTTTATCATGTTAACCATGTTAAGCAGCTCCTCTGGTTTACCTCATCAGCAGCATTTTTAATGCTCGCACACAACTTTTAATCAGATTAAGGTCCTGAGAGTTCCTGACAAACTGACCCAGCTTCAGCTGCTGGTTTGAGGTTTTAATGAACCATAGACCTATAAACACATTCACTCACWGTTACACCTACAGGCTGATGTAGTTTACAGCTCACATTATCTATCTATTGACCGACTGACAAACCGACCAGCATACCGACCAACCCACGTACCGACCGACATACAGACAGACCAGCCGACGTACTGACCGACGGACGGACCGAACCATGTACCGACCCACCTACTGACCCATGTACCGACCGACCGACGTACTGACCAACCAATGGACCGACAGACGGATCGACCCACGTACCGACCGACTGACGTACTGACCGACCGATGAACCGACAAACCGACCGACCGACGTACTGACCGACTGACGTACCGACGGATGGACGGACGGACCGACCCACGTACCGACCGACGTACATACTTACCGACCGATGGACCGACAAACCGACCGAACGACGTGCTGACCGACTGACGTACTGACCAATTGACATACTGACCGACCGACCCACATACCGACGGACCGACTGACCGGCTGACGTACCGACGGACGACCGACCCACGTACCGATGGACGGACGGACCYACCCACATACCAACTGACCGACCAATGGACGTACCGACATACCGACCGACCGATGTACCAACCGACTGACGAACTGGCTGACGTACCGACGTGCCGACCGATATGCCGACTAACCGACCGATGTACCGACCGACTGACATACCGACGTGCCGACCGACGTACCAACCGACCGACATACCGACCGACTGACGTACGTACCTACCGACCGACGTACCGACCGTCCTCCGTAACGACTGAAATACCGACCAAATGACGTACCGACTGACTGACGTACCAACCGACTGATGTGCCAACCGACTGATGTGCCGACCGACTGACGTGCCGACCGACCGACATACCGACCGACCGACATACCGACCGACCGACGTACCAACCGACTGACGTGCCGACCAACTGACGTGCCGACCGACTGACGTGCTGACCGACTGACGTGCTGACCGACTGACGTGCTGACCGACTGATGTGCTGACCGACTGACGTGCCAACCGACTGACGTACCGACTGAAATACCGACCGACATACCCACCGACCGACATACCGGCCGACTGACGTACCGGCCGACTGACGTACCAACCGACTGACGTACCAACCGACTGACGTATCAACCGACTGACATGCCGACCGATTGACGTACCGACTGAAATACGACGTACCGACCGACTGACGTACCGACCGACTGACGTACAGACCGACTGACGTACCGACTGACTGACGTACCGACCGACTGACTATCAACCGACTGACGTGCCGACCGACTGATGTACCGACGTACTGACCGACTGACATACCGACCGACTGACGTACCAACCGACTGACGTACCAACCGATTGACGTACATACCCACCGATGTACCGACTGACCCATGTACCGACCGACCGACGTACCGACCGACCGACTTACCGACCGACTGATGTACCGACCGTCCGACGTACCGACTGAAATACCAACCGAAATATCGACCGACTGACGTACCGACCGACTGACGTGCCGACCGACTGACATACCGACTGAAATACCAACCGAAATACAGACCGACTGACGTACCGACTGACTGACGTACTGACCGACCAACGTGTTGACCGACTGACGTACCGACTGAAATACCGACGTACCGCCTGACCGACGTGCCAACCGACTGACGTACCTACCGACGTACCGACCGACTGATGTACCGACGTACCGACTGACTGACGTACTGACCGACTGACTGACGTACTGACGNACCCACATACCAACTGACCGACCAATGGACGTACCGACATACCGACCGACAGATGTACCAACCGACTGATGTACTGGCTGACGTACCGACGTGCCGACCGATATGCCGACTAACTGACCGATGTACCGACCGACTGACGTACCGACGTGCCGACCGACCGACGTACCAACTGACCGACATACCGACCGACTGACGTACATACCCACCGACCGACGTACCGACCGTCCTCCGTAACGACTGAAATACCGACCGACTGACGTACCGACTGACTGACGTACCAACCGACTGATGTGCCAACCGACTGATGTGCCGACCGACCGACATACCGACCGACTGACGTACCAACCGACTGAAGTACCGACCGACTGACTTGCCGACCGACTGACGTGCTGACCGACTGACGTGCCAACCGACTGACGTACTGACTGAAATACCGACCGACATACCCACCGACCGACATACCGGCCGACTGACGTACCAACCGACTGATGTACCGACTGACTGACGTACCGACCGACTGACTATCAACCAACTGACGTGCCGACTGACTGATGTACCGACGTACTGACCGACTGACATACCGACCGACTGACATACCGACCGACTGACGTACCAACCGATTGACGTACGTACCCACCGACGTACCGACTGACCGATGTACCGACCGACTGACGTACCGACATACCGACCGACCGACTGATGTACCGACCGTCCGACATACCGACTGAAATACCAACCGAAATATCGACCGACTGACGTACCGACCGTCCGACGTGCCGACCGACTGACGTACCCGACTGAAATACCAACCGAAATACAGACCGACTGACGTACCGACTGACTGACGTACCGACCAACCAACGTGTTGACCGACTGGCGTACCGACTGAAATACCGACCGACCGACGTACCGCCTGACTGACGTGCCAACCGACTGACGTACCTACCGACGTACCGACTGACTGATGTACCGACGTACCGACTGACTGACGTACTGACCGACTGACTGACGTACTGACGAACCGACCGACCGACTGACGTACCGACCGACCGACTGACGTGCCGACCGACGTGCCAACCGACTGACATACCCACCGACTGGCATACCCACCGACTGATGTACCAACCGACTGACGTGCCAACCGACCGACGTACTGACCGACTGACGTACTGACTGACATACCGACCGACCGACATGCCGACCGACGTACCAACTGACTCACGTACGACCTGACAGACGGACGGACGGACCAACAGAAGTATGACCAACGGACGTACCGACTGAAATACCGACCGACTGACGTACCGACTGAAATACCGACCGACTGACGTACCGACTGAAATACCGACCGACTGACGTACCGACTGAAATACCGACCGACTGACGTACCGACT
>NW_013953817.1:59736-60879 GCF_001266775.1 Austrofundulus limnaeus
GGATCTGTTCAGGGACAGATCTGTTCAGGGACACATGGATCTGTTCAGGGACACATGGATCTGTTCAGGGACAGATAGATCTGTTCAGGGGCACATGGATCTGTTCAGGGACACATGGATCTGTTCAGGGACACATGGTCCTCTCCTCTCATCGTGGGTCTAACTGGACATGTCCATGTCTCAGGTTCCAGATCGCAGCCAGTCTCAGCATGCAGCGCTACGCTCTGGTGTTTGGGGTCAACACCTTRGTGGCTCTGCTCCTGCAGACCCTGCTCACTGTCATCGTGGTGGACTCTGCAGGACTTGGACTGGATGTCTACACCCAGGTGAGTCCTGCTCACGTCCTGGCTTTGGTTCTGTTGAGGTCGATGTCCTGAACTTGTTGTCCTCCCTTCAGTTCCTGGTCTACGGGGCCTACTTCTCTGTCATCTCTGTGGTCTTCCTCCTGGCCGGACTCTGCAGACTGACGTCCATCAGGAGGTCCAAGCAGGACCAGGCTGGTGTTCCTGCAGAACCCTGCRACGGTCCAACAGGTCCATGTAGAAACACTTGAGTGGTTTGGACATCCTGGACACCTGGCAAGAAGTCCATCAGGACCAGGTTTAGTTAGTCCTAGCAGGAGTCCGACTCTGGTCTCCTGGACTCTGAGCACTTATTTCTCTGATGTTACCACCAAACAASTGGACAGTTCCTCAAGAGGGGCTGGACCAACAGGACTAATCTGCTTTTTGTTGTTTGGGTCTAAAATCAAAAGATGACAAGACTTCCTGGTTTTTACCTTTAGACATGTGGAACAGCTTGGTACTTCACTGTTGGGTCTYGACCACAGCGTGTTGAGGTGCCTCACAGGTTCACATCTGGACCAGAGGTGCTCGAGMCCATTCAGGAGACAACCGATCCTGCTGGCTTCAGARAAACCAGAACTGTTGATGCTCCTGATCAACACACAAAACAAAGAGATCCAGGAGTCACTCCTGTAGAGTCTAACAAGACACAACKCATCAGAGGACGTGAAGTTTCCTCTGGTCTCTCATGAAGTTCATTATGTAGGAGAGACGATGTTCTGCTGCCTGGCTGAGGAACTATTACAACACATTACACACTGGCTGTGTCCAAAACAACAGGCCGGGTCCTCCGGAGGAC
>NW_013953817.1:61070-64287 GCF_001266775.1 Austrofundulus limnaeus
CAGACTTTCTGTGCATTATTCCGTCTTTCTGCATTCTTGGTAAATCATGCGACGACACTCGCTTCGTCCGCCATTACTAGCTTAAAAAAAATCTCTGGTCAGGCCGCAATGCATTATGGGATATGCTGGAAGGATCCATCGGACCTGTCCTTCGATTCGGGCCYAAGGAAGGACGTATTTGTCGGCCGCATTGGAGGAGTCTTCGGTTTTGGGCGTCCTTCGTCGCGGCGCTGTGACGTAAGCGGCTGACGAATTCGGCCTTCGGAGGACCCGGCCTGCTGTTTTGGACACAGCCACTGTGTTCCTCACAGCTGCTGGACACAAGCTACATTAGCTAAGCTACTTTAGCTTGTGCTAACACATTAACATGGGCTGCATCCTTCAAAGTACCCGGCCTACCTGGTCTAGGTGGTCCTTTCTCAGCTGTGAAGACCAGAACAGTGTCTGTCAATTTGAACAGTCTGTGTTCCTGCCCTTACCTTAATGTCCTGTCATCAATCAGATGTAAAAATAGATTGAAATTAGAAAAATATTAATATATTAATATTATAAATTAACTTAAGAGACAATACTTGAAGAACTAAAGGACCTGAGCTCACGTCGGTGGATTCAACCAACCAAAGATGTTTCAATGTCTCAATGTAAAAACCAGACAGTAAAAGCTAAAACTCTGAACTCTTGTCTCTGGGGTCGGCACACATCTCTGATGGTCCGGGATGTGTTCTCTGATGGTCCGGGATGTGTTCTCTGATGGTCCGGGATGTGTTCTCTGAAGACCACATCAGTTTATTAGGTCCTGATATGTAAGGCCTGAGAACTGAAAACAGACCTGAATGTGTCGGACCGTAGAGACAACAGTTCATTTACATGTCCTGACACTAAAACCACCGTATGATGCACTGGCTCCGCCGATTTTGGAGTGAAAACAATCCTCCTACACACTTTGACTGTCAGGAGTCAGAGCATCTGTGGTGTCAGTGTTATATACAACTATATTATTGCTTTAAAGCCTTTCAGTGTTTAGTATTATGGTCTGTCAGGTTAATGGTTTCAGGTCACTGCTGGTCAGTGTTTTATAGAGAAGCTTTGATTTGTTGCAGCTCAACCAACTGGATGAATGAACCGAGCTAGCATCCTTCTCGCTAGGCTCATGTAACTGTAGGATTTAATAAAAAATAATAATAATAATGGTACAACTCAAGATTACTCAAACTAGTGTAATTTTACCTTTTAAAAAGTAGAATTATTTTATACTATTTTATAGTATCTTATAATACTTGGTTATTTTTGACTGTAAACACAGTCATGGAACAAATCATTTGCCAGTTTGTTTCTGCTGAGCAAAATGTGACACACAATTTAAAATGTTAACACCAGTGTTGTGTTTAGTTTGCCCCACTGGTTATTTTTACCCAAAAGAAGGCGGGGTTATTTGGTTCCCCCCAAAAGTGGGTGTGGCCATTTGAAGGAGCACTGAGCTGTGACGAGCTCAGACAAAAACCTAAAGCACCGCTAACGCTGCTCGTCTGAGAGGGTTCAGATTGAACAAAAACCTACTGAAAGGTCAAACCTGTTGTTACACAACTGATTATCAAACTGAACAATAATCGTTTAAGAAGAAAAGCTTTGTTTATTACAGAAACATAATCACACAGATCATTTATCCAGCTGCTCAGGAGACTGGAGTTTTAGCACCTTCAGCTGAAACAAGCTAAACTTCAGTTCTCCCAGTTTTCAAAGTAAAGATTTTTATTGCACTATTATTATTTTATTTRATTTAATTGTCACTTTATGAGAGTCTGCTGCAGACTGTGTGCACTTAATGTGTCGGTTTTACTGGAAGTGCCTGAAAGGACCAAATACCAAGCAGAAACAGGTGAAAACTAAATGTTTCACAGCTAATTAAAACGCTGCAGTTTTTCAACACTTATTAACAGTTAAAGATGTTTAAGGATCAAGTGTAATTTTTATCAAACACATTTGGTTACCAGGAGTCACTTCCTGACCTCTGACCTTATTAGTTTTAATAAGTCTTTAATGAGTTTTCTGCTGAATGTGTTTATTTTACATTTATTCATCATCTGAAACTGTGGCTGTTTCATTAAATGAATCATAGAAAACAAGCAGAGCTGTCAAATATGTTATATTTTGTCTGTTTTTGACATTTTATAATAAATATTTTTATGATTATATTTTCTGAAGTCTTTGATTTTTGAGTTTAAAATGTTGAAAATCAGGTAAATATTATAAATGCACACACTGACAGCTGTAGAAAGAACAAGATCTGAGAGGGACACCTGGACCTGGACCTGGACCTGGTGAAGTCTCTGGTAAAASCTCGGAGCCTGTTGGACCTTTGAGGCCTCCTCCTCAGCACCATCAGGTCCGGTACCAGAGGAGTCATGGAGCTAAACTGTTTAATGTCAACAAAACCACAGAGTCTGGATCACATGAGACTTTATTTAACTCTGAGGACTCTGCAGTTAGACAAAGACCGGACCAGGTCCTGCTGAGAGTTTCAGGTCAGGGTCCAGATGACTGTGAGCACAGCCATGACCCCACTGAGAGCAGCCAGCCCAGAACTGTGGTTGAACCCGGGTCCATCCCTGCAAGACCAGAACAGCTGATTAGAAAGTCCCCTCTGGTAAGGACCGGCCCTGGATGTGGACTCACGAGTACCTGAGGGCGGGTGACATCACGCCGGGCCGCTTCGAGTCCAGGTAGGTGAGAGTCCAGGAGAAGACGCAGCAGAAACACCCTACGAGCACGGCCAGCACCAGGATGGTCCAGAACCCTGGAGGAACAGGTTTATGGAGCTCAGTTCATCAGAACCACAAAGGTTCTGATGAACTGAGCTCTGCCGGACTGACCCAGAACCCTCTCCTCTGTCCCGCTCTCTCCAGTCGTCCGCTCTGCTCGCAGGTCTGCAACAGCAGGCACAAGTGTCAGAGTATTATATGATCAAAGTGCCTGCCATACACCTTACCATTCAGCTTGTATGATAAATATACTGGATATTACATAACTGTAGTATTATGACAGGTGTGAACGATACGTCAGAGTATTATATGATCAAAGTGCCTGCCATACATCTTACCATTCAGCTTGTATGATAAATATACTGGATATTATATAAATATATCTGAATAATACAATTCATAATATAGTGAAACACATATCCATATATACACATATATACACACACACACACACACAC
>NW_013953817.1:65528-67254 GCF_001266775.1 Austrofundulus limnaeus
CCATACCCCTGTGTGATACAATAAATAGTAATGTTATAAATGGTTTAAACATCTATTATATGAGCAAAGAGCCTGCCATACCACTGTGTGATACAATAAATAGTAATGTTATAAATGGTTTAAACATCTATTATATGAGCAAAGAGCCTGCCATACCACAGTGTGATACAATAAATAGTAATGTTTTATATGGTTTAAACATCTATTATATGAGCAAAGAGCCTGCCATACAACAGTGTGATACAATATATAGTAATGTTTTATATGGTTTAAACATCTATTATATGAGCAATGTTGCCTGCCATACCCCTGTGTGATACAATAAATAGTAATGTTATAAATGGTTTAAACATCTATTATATGAGCAAAGAGCCTGCCATACCACTGTGTGATACAATAAATAGTAATGTTATAAATGGTTTAAACATCTATTATATGAGCAAAGAGCCTGCCATACCCCTGTGTGATACAATAAATAGTAATGTTATAAATGGTTTAAACATCTATTATATGAGCAAAGAGCCTGCCATAACACTGTGTGATACAATATATAGTAATGTTTTATATGGTTTAAACATTATTATATGAGCAAAGAGCCTGCCATACACCTTACCTTTGAGTTTTGTAAGACAAACCTGTTTGTGTTGCTGTAGCAGGTCATTCTTACCTCTCAGTAGCGGGTAAAACACGGAACAACACAGGCCGACACCAGTCACAGTAACAGCAGAACTCAGAACCGACAGAGCCGAACCGAGCCACGGTTTGAGCCCGTTCCGTGGTTCCATCCCACTCCCACCGGTTCTTCCCCCCGACATGACTGGAGGAGGAAAAACAAAATACTCCAAATCTGGTCCAACTACTCAGAACACAATCCACAGAACCTTTGTCTGAACCCGTCCGTCCTGACCGAACCGTTCTGCATTCTTTTGGACTGACTGTCGATAACAGGTCAGTCCGGGCTTCACTTCATGTTGTCGACCCGCTGACGAGTCCAACACTTCCGCCAACACTGAGTCCGTCCCGGTTCCTGTAGGAGGACCGGTTGTTCTCAGGATGAACACCAGAGGGCGCTCCACCTGCCTCTGAGGGCTTTTATTACCAACAGTATCACCGGAAGTTCAGACTTTTACTTTGAAATGCACCGGATAAGTCTTTGAGGCAGGTTTGTTTTGAGTCGCTCAGAGGCGTCTTGGATGATCCCGGAACAGCTGTAGGAGTTAACAGAAGGTAAACAGGACGTAGTTTATGTGATTTGACTGTTAGTCACGGTGTTTATGTCAGGTAAACAAGATAAACATGGCGCCCTGACGCTCAGGGCTGCTCGCGCTGACTTCTTAACTGAGCTGTAATTATCTGGTGTCCATGGTTTATTATGTGGGCAGGGCCAATTATTCACTAATTTATTTACATTATTAGAGCTTACAGCTATGTTTCATCAGCTACATTTACCTGCTCTGACACAGAGTATTTACCTGCTCTGACACAGAGCAGCTGAATGATCCCAGCAGATCCTTACTGAGGCTAAACTGTTAGCATTAGCTGACGTTTAGCTGCTAAGAGCTAAAACTACCGAGTGTCTCCTCACAGAGGGGCGAAGACAGAAAACAACTGATTATACTCCTTTATATACGGTCACTTCCTTCAGAGGTAACAGACTTGTTAGTCTCAGTGATCAGGTCACTTCCTTCAGAGGTAACAGACTTGTTATTCTCAGTGATCAGGTCAC
>NW_013953817.1:75433-77957 GCF_001266775.1 Austrofundulus limnaeus
GAGGTAACAGACTTGTTAGTCTCAGTGATCAGGTCACTTCCTTCCTTCAGAGGTAACAGACTTGTTAGTCTCAGTGATCAGGTCACTTCCTTCCTTCAGAGGTAACAGACTTGTTAGTCTCAGTGATCAGGTCYCTTCCRTCAGAGGTAACAGACTTGTTAGTCTCAGTGATCAGGTCACTTCCTTCAGAGGTGACTTGTTAGTCAGGTCAGTCAGTGACATCATGTCATGGTGTCTCAGCAGTAGAGGTTGGAAGACAGAATGTCCTCATAAGGATAGAAATAAAAATGTGTGTTTGGTTAGTGGCAATATTTATTTAAAGCAACATCCTGTCAGCTAATATAACATCACAAGGTGTGTGTGTGTGTGTGTGTGTGTGTGTGTGTGTGTGTGTGTGTGTGTGTGTGTGTGTGTGTGTGTGTAAAGAATAGATGCAGTGAATAGCTGGATGTAGTTCCAGGTTCAGTCTCTCATTCTGCTGCAGCAGCTCTGTAGATGAAATCATCATCATCATGGAGGAGGAAGAGGAGGAGGAGGAGGAAGGCCAGCATGTGACTGTGCTGTGCCACATTGTGAACATTATTCTCCATCAGTTTCCAAACCGTCTGGACTCACTGAAGGTTCTGCACCACTGCTCATAGAGTTAATGKAGCAACTAGAGTCTGCACTGGTCACATGACCTGTGGATGAACTGTAGTAGTGTGTTTGTCATTTTAATAGAAACTGGTTAAAATATGGATAAAATAATTTATCTAATATAGTACCAATATGTTAGACAGTTTAAAGGCTGTAGATAATGAAAATATACTGTAAGACCTTCTCTAGTGAAACTTTTAATACCTTTAGCATCAAGCTAGCCTTTCAAGCTTGCCAGCTACTGTCTTTAGCTTAAGGCTAACCGTTTACTGTCTTTAGCTTCAGGCTAACCTTTTACTGTCTTTAGCTTCAGGCTAACCATTTACTGTCCTTTTACTGTCTTTAGCTTCAGGCTAACCTTTTACTGTCTTTAGCTTCAAGCTAACCTTTTACTGTCTTTAGCTTCAGGCTAACCTTTTACTGTCTTTAGCTTCAGGCTGACCTTTTGCTGTCTTTAGCTTCAAGCTAACCTTTTACTGTTTTTAGCTACAAGCTAACCTTTTACTGTCTTTAGCTTCTGGCTAACCTTTTACTGTCTTTAGCTTCAGGCTAACCTTTTACTGTCTTTAGCTTCAGGCTAATCTTTTGCTGTCTTTAGCTACAAGCTAACCTTTTACTGTCTTTAGCTACAAGCTAACCTTTTACTGTCTTTAGCTACAAGCTAACCCTTTACTGTCTTTAGCTTCAGGCTAACCTTTTACTGTCTTTAGCTTCAGGCTAACCTTTTGCTGTCTTTAGCTTCAAGCTAACCTTTTACTGTCTTTATCTTCAACCTAACCTTTTACTGTCTTTAGCTTCAAGCTAATCTTTTACTGTCTTTAGCTTCAAGCTAACCTTTTACTGTCTTTATCTTCAAGCTAATCTTTTACTGTCTTTAGCGTCAGGCTAACCTTTTACTGTCTTTAGCTTCAACCTAACCTTTTACTGTCTTTAGCTTCAAGCTAATCTTTTACTGTCTTTAGCTTCAAGCTAACCTTTTACTGTCTTTAGCTTCAAGCTAATCATTTACTGTCTTTAGCTTCAAGCTAATCTTTTACTGTCTTTAGCTTCAAGCTAACCTTTTACTGTCTTTAGCTTCAAGCTAATCTTTTACTGTCTTTAGCTTCAAGCTAACCTTTTACTGTCTTTAGCTTCACACTAATCTTCTACTGTCTTTAGCTTCAAGCTAACCTTTTACTGTCTTTAGCTTCACACTAATCTTTTACTATCTTTAGCTTCACACTAACCTTTTACTGTCTTTAGCTTGAAGCTAACATTTTACTGTCTTTAGCTTCAAACTAACATTATACTGTCTTTAGCTTCAGGCTAACCTTTTACTGTCTTTAGCTTCAAACTAACCTTTTACTGTCTTTAGCTTGAAGCTAACATTTTACTGTCTTTAGCTTCAAACTAACCTTTTACTGTCTTTAGCTTGAAGCTAACATTTTACTGTCTTTAGCTTCAAACTAACATTATACTGTCTTTAGCTTTAAGCTAATCTTTTCTTCTCTTTAACCTAAGGCTAGCTTCCTGTTATCTTCTTCCTGATGTCACAGATGTTAAACAATAAATAGTAGTACATGCGGTGCTCACTCTAGTTGTCTTGTATAACTCTATGATGCTGGCAGCTGGATAATAAAGGAGTAGAAAAATGAAAGCACAGTTATTTTCTGTTTGTGTCTCAGCTCTCGTCCTCTACAGACCACAGGACTACAGAATTTACCAAATTAGTAAAGTGTGAGAGCAGCTGAAAGTGACTTCCTCCTCTTCTTTACAGCTTCCTCTGTTAGGTCACACATTCTTCCTCATCATCCTCACTCATCTGTACCTTCATCACATGGCTTCACATGGACCAGTTCTGATCGTCTCTGTGGGATTTCATTCAGACCACCACAGTCTGTAGACCCCC
>NW_013953817.1:83430-84493 GCF_001266775.1 Austrofundulus limnaeus
TGTGTGTGTGTGTGTGTGTGTGTGTGTGTGTGTGTGTGTGTGTGTGTGTGTGTGTGTGTGTGTGAGAGAGAGAGCATGCTGCCCTCTGCTGGTGACTCTGTGGACCAGAACCTCTGATCATCTTTAAATCCATCACTTCACACGTTAGCATGCTAAGGTTAGCTAAGGTTAGCACACAGACACGTTAGCATGCTAATGTTAGCTAAGGTTAGCACACAGTGCTGCACTGTGTGAGCTGCACATTGTCTGGTTCCATGACATATCCAGTGATGGTCACTGTCCCTTAATTCTGGACCTACATTTCTCCTTTGCACTTCAGGGTTTTTACTAATGTCGTTAAATGAGGTGTGGATTTGCATTTTCTAAATTTAGAATTGAGTAGAGCTAACCACAAATAATGTTTCAAGTTTCATTGTCAGTTTCATCTAAAGAAAAGGAAGAGAGTCGTCTAAACTGACATGTTTCATTAAAGGTTCATCATCGTTTTCTTCAACRTTAGAGGWGAAAGTTGTCTCTTGTTRACATGATGAACGTCCACAGTGAGGAAACTGTAAGTCCTCACAGCTTCACACTCTGACTGATGGTTTTCACTACAGGCTGTGGAGGTCCAGGAAGCACTTAGACCTTCTTCACTGGGTGACAGTCGTGAGTTCTGACCTGCAGAACCACACTCAGCTGCGCAGTTTGTACCTCCTCTCTGAGGAACACCGCAGCAATAAATATTAAGTAAATAAATAATAAATAAAGAAACACGAAACAGTTTAAATTCATGCTCTTATTGTGAAAAGAACAGGTTCCTGTTCTGTGTCCTGTAGCCTACCCAGAATGCATTGCTTCAGTTTTACTACAAACAGTTTAAAATTACTAATATATTTTACGGTCTTTAGCTTTAAGCTAACCTTTTACTGTCTTTAGCTTTAAGCTAACATTTTACTGTCTTTAGCTTCAGGCTAACCTTTTACTGTCTTTAGCTACAAGCTAACCTTTTACTGTCTTTAGCTTTAAGCTAACCTTTTACTGTCTTTAGCTACAAGCTAACCTTTTACTGTCTTTAGCTTTAAGC
>NW_013953817.1:85318-86911 GCF_001266775.1 Austrofundulus limnaeus
GCTAACCTAAGCTAACCTTTCATCATGCTAACCTAAGCTAACCTTTCATCATGCTAATTGCTAACATATCTGCATGTTTTCTTACTGAAACCCTGCCATAAACATAAGAAAATGCACAATCCACAGCTATTTTTTTGTTGTACAACTGTGATTTAAAAGTGTGTTTCTATGAATCACCTCCCCATTCTGCACAGATATGTGCCAGTCTACTAAAGAAAATGACCRTCCCACTAGATGTCGGTGAAGTGCTGACTTGTCTCTTACCTGGATGTCTCTGGTAAACAGAGATCATCTTGTGTTTTATATTTAGTTTCTGCTAAGTTTGTTTGATCATATGTGCTGTTGAACTTGTGGAACTAAATAAGTAAACTAGTGCTTTAGAAATTGTGTAACTAAAATTTGATTTAGCACTGCCCACCACTGATAAATGCTTTTCTTGTCTTCAGTAAAGTATAAAATGACTTCATCAAACTCAGATCTGAGCCCCTGCTCTGTGTAACAAAGTTCTTTAGTTTACAATAAAAGAACAAACCTCCCGACACATTTCACAGTTTGTCTTGTAACGGTCTGCAGTGATGCTGCAGCTGAATGCTCCTCTTCCTCCTCACTCTGGACTGTAGTCAGTGTTTTCACTGTGAGGACGCTGCAGTGTGCAGGGCTGTGGACATGTGTAAAAGGCACAGCTGTGTGTGTGACAGTGACAGCACACACACACACACACACACAGAGGAGAGGATGGGGTTGATGTGTAACAGGGACATGTCTGTTGGACTTAATGAAAATAAATCAACATTTATTGGTCAAATAAATGATTCTGTGTTTTACAGGACGAGTGGAAACACTATCAGCAGCTAATGCTATATTTATTAGCTCTAGAGCTAATGCTACAGAAGAGCATTGCATTCACCAAATAAAAAAATTAGGACTCCTGATCTCATAATTACGAGAAAAGATCTCATAATTATGAGGTAAGAGGTAATAATTATGAGGTAAGAGGTCATAATTACAAGATCAGGATCTCATAATTATGACATCAGGAGTCAAATATTTTTTATTAGGTGAATGCAATGCTCTTCTGTACTAATGCCATATATTACTGTATGTGTATTATTGTATCTTGCTATCAGTATTAGCTCAGGAGCTAGTTTTGTATTAGTTAGCTTTAGAGCTAACTCTGTACTTTGCCATATTAGCTCAGGAGCTAGTTTTATATTAGTTAGCTTTAGAGCTAACTCTGTACTTTGCCATATTAGCTCAGTAGCTAGTTTTATATTAGTTAGCTTTAGAGATAACTGTAGTTTGCCATATTAGCTCAGGAGCTAGTTTTATATTAGTTAGCTATAGAGCTAACACTGTAATTTGCCATATTAGCTCAGGAGCTTGTTTTATATTAGTTAGCTTTAGAGCTAACTGTAGTTTGCCATATTAGCTCAGGAGCTAGTTTTATATTAGTTAGCTATAGAGCTAACACTGTAATTTGCCATATTAGCTCAGTAGCTAGTTTTATATTAGTTAGCTTTAGAGCTAACTGTAGTTTGCCATATTAGCTCAGGAGCTAGTTTTATATTAGTTAGCTATAGAGCTAACTGTAGT
>NW_013953817.1:87911-94843 GCF_001266775.1 Austrofundulus limnaeus
ATATTAGCTCAGGAGCTAGTTTTATATTAGTTAGCTTTAGAGCTTACCCTGTAGTTTGCCATATTAGCTCAGGAGCTAGTTTTATATTAGTTAGCTTTAGAGCTAACCCTGTACTTTGCCATATTAGCTCAGGAGCTAGTTTTATATTAGTTAGCTTTAGAGTTAACCCTGTACTTTGCCATATTAGCTCAGGAGTTAGTTTTATATTAGTTAGCTTTAGAGCTAACCCTGTACTTTGCCATATTAGCTCAGGAGCTAGTTTTGTGTTAGTTACCTTTAGAGCTAACACTGTACTTTGCCATATTAGCTCAGGAGCTAGTTTTATATTAGTTAGCTTTAGAGCTTCTGTCCTCCATCCACACCTTCAGCTGATGAAATGACTCCTACAGTAGAGTTAATCTAACCGTTATCATTTCAGTGTGTTTCCATCCAAAGGAGACTTGTAGTAAATGTTCTCTGGATGCTGTAAGGTCAGAGGTCAGAGGTCAGGTAGACGTTAGGGGGCAGGTTGTTGAATGGATCATCTCTGACTGTGCTCCTGTTTGTTCTAGCTTTAAGTTTGGCAGGAAGATCAACTACGTGAGCTACCTGAGTGAGCTGGAGGCGGTGGTGAAGTGTGACCAGCTGCTGATTCCTGCCCGAGTCACAGAGTAAGACCTGCACATCATCACAGCTACAGCTGCAGGTGTGTGTGGTCCTTAGCAGCTCACCTGTCACCTTACCTTCATCAGGTACGACAACAAGCTGAGAGCAGCTCTGAAGCCCAGCACCCAGCCCCCTGCCTCTCCTCCTCACAGCCCCCCACTTCCACACCAGGTGTTCGGCGTTCCTCTCTCAGTGTGAGTAGCAGAACTGTAGCTTTAGCTGCTAACACACTGGTTAGCTCGTCTGACTGGTCTCTCTGGGCCCAGGCTCAGACAGAGGGATCCAGATGGTGATCCTGTTCCTGTGGTGATGAGGGACACCATCAGCTTCCTGACAGAACAAGGTACCACCAGGTCTACTGGGTTTTACACGAGTACTGTGTACTTCTCACTACTACTAGTACTACGTCTACTGTTTAGGCCTTTCTGTGGAATTCTGTCTTTTAGCTGTTTTTAGTTAGCTTGTTGTTACTTTTATATTTAGCTAGGCTTTGTGTTGCTTTTAGCTAGTGTTTTTTTCTTTAGCCTTTTCAACTTTTAGTTTTTGCTAACATTTTTGTTGCTTTTAGGTATCATGTTGCTACATTTAGCCACTAACTTAAAGATGTTTTAGCTTGCAGCTAGCATGTTGCTTTCAGATCTAACCATCCTTTGGGARCATGCACACTTCAGTTAGCGTTTTGTTATTTGTAGCTCTGTTTGGTCCTGTTTGAATAAGTCCAGCTGATCCAGGTCCAGCTGAGTGACAGCCAGAGCCTTGATCTGGACTTTGTGTGTCTCAGGTCTGGAGATCGAGGGGATCTTCAGACGGTCTGCCAACGTGACTCTGGTGAAGGAGGTCCAGCTCAGGTACAACTCAGGTAGGTCTGACCCCCACCACAGGTCTGTAACACTGTAGGGTGTGTTCCTGAGGTCTCTGGTCCGTTAGAGTTCTGGTCTTAGATCTGTGACGATCAGAGCCTGTTTACCTGTTGTCCAGGTGAGGCAGTGAGTTTCAGAGAGATGGAGGACGTCCACCTGGCTGCTGTGATCCTGAAGACCTTCCTGAGGGAACTACCTGAACCACTGCTGACGTACCAGTTGTACAACGACATCGTCAACTTTACCTGTAAGTCCAGGAGAACTTCCTGTTTGTTTTTGGTTCTACTTCCTGTTTGTGTTTGGTTCTACTTCCTGTTTGTGTTTGGTTCTACTTCCTGTTTGTCTTTGGTTCTACTTCCTGTTTGTCGTTGGTTCTACTTCCTGTTTGTCGTTGGTTCTACTTCCTGTTTGTCGTTGGTTCTACTTCCTGTTTGTGTTTGGTTCTACTTCCTGTTTTTCTTTGGCTCTACTTCTGTTTGTGTTTGGTTTTTATTTTTGTTTGTTTGGTTCTACTTCCTTTTGTGTTTGGTTCTACTTCTTGTTTGTCTTTGGCTGTGTCCAAAACGACAGACCGGGTCCTCCGAAGGACCCAGCCTACCCGGTTGAGGTGGGCCGGGTCCTTGGTAGACTGGGAAGACCGGAAAAAAAGAGGCTGTGAATTTGGACAGTCTAGCCTCTTCTCCACCCCGGCGTACGTCTTGTCACCTAGCAACTGTGACGACGCTAAACAGAAGCAAAAATAGATCAAAATTAGAAAAATATCAATATATTAGTGTTATTAATGTCACAAAATAATAAAATTAACTTAAAAGTATCATTTGAAGAACTAATTGACCCGCTGTAGGTGCATGTTGATTTTGTTTTTTTATGATAAAAATAATATTTAAAAACATGTCCATACAAATGATAAAAGTATTAGAATTACAACCACTAAAAAATTTTAATTTTTATATCACCATATTTTTATTTAAAATGTATTCTTTTCTCTCGCTTCGTCCACCATTACTAGCATTAAAAAATCTCCGGTCGGGCCGCAATGCATTATGGGATATGGTGGGCCGGGAAGGATCCATCAGACCTGTCCTTCGATTCGGGCCAAAGGAAGGACGTATTTGTCGGCCGCATCGGAGGAGTCTTCGGTTTGGGATGTCCTTCGTTGCGGCGCTGTGACGTATGCGGCCGACAAATTCGACCTTCGGAGGACCTGACCTGACGTTTTGGACACAGCCTTTGGTTCTATTTTCTTGTTTGTGTTTGGTTTTATTTCCTGTTTGTGTTTGTTTCTACTTCCTGTTTGTGTTTGGTTTTATTTGGTTTTACTTCCTGTTTGTGTTTGGTTCTACTTCCTGTTTGTGTTTGGTTCTACTTCCTGTTTGTGTTTGGTTCTACTTCTGTTTGTGTTTGGTTCTACTTCCTGTTTGTGTTTGATTTTATTTGGTTCTACTTCCTGTTTGTGTTTGTTTCTACTTCCTGTTGTGTTTGGTTCCACTTCCTGTTTGTGTTTGGTTCCACTTCCTGTTTGTCTTTCAGCTGTGTCTGGTGAGAACCAGGTAGAAGTGATGAAGACACTGCTGGAGTCACTTCCTGAGGAGAACTATGCGTCTCTGCGTTACCTTATCACCTTCCTGGCTCAGGTATGACTGAGGGGCGTGGCTTCTCTCTGATTGGCCTGTAAGTGTGGTTCTGAACCAATGGTCTTGGGTTTTTTCAGGTCTCGGCCAACAGTGAGCTGAACAAGATGACCAACAGCAACCTGGCTGTGGTGTTTGGACCGAATCTGCTGTGGGGGCGGGACAACGCCATGTCACTCAGCGCCATCGGGCCAATCAACAACTTCACCAGAACCCTGCTGGACCAGCAGCACCTGGTCTTCACCTAGTCGCCTCTGCTCCTCTTCTTCATCACATTCTGAACAATTAGTGGTTCTCCTGTACCAAACATGAAAAAACCCAAACTCTGGGCCAGTTGCATGCTCTTTAGCTGGTTCTGACCCGTTAGCGCCGTCCTGTCACGTCTTGTGTATCTAAACAACTGAAGATGATTTTTATACGTTGTTTTACTTWAAAAAAAAACCTGAAATAATAATCTAATTGTGTTGTTTGGGGTCATGATCTCAGCTGTTTAAAACTCAGTTTTTTCCACCGTGTCCCAGACTGCAGCACTTTAGCTTCAGCTTCACAGTTTATACCTTTTATTCTGTTTCTGTTTCCAGATATTAAGTCTGCTTTGTGCTTATTTTTGTTTGTTTCTTCGGTGCCAAATAAGTTCTTGACACACGTGACCAAACGTACTCTGAGTTTTTATTAGTTAGGAGTTTTTGGTGTCTGTGTCAGACTCAGGTGGGGGCTCAGACATGGTGGGCTCGGTACTGAAACTATGTGGACAATCTGTAAAATGCTGTAACTAAAGTGGCAGCTCTGTGTTTCTGTGTAAAGAGAACTGGGCCTGGCTGAGTGAAATATGTGCTGGACTTCACAAATAACATTTAAAGGTTTTCTGAGCAGGCGTTCCCCCCAGCACCTGAATCGGTCCTCTACAGTTCATCACAGCTTTGTTGTTAAAACCAGAAAACAGGTACGAGTAAAGCCTACTTGTGACCCGTCTGGGTTCTGTGACCTCCAGTCCTGGCCATGACAGAACCCCTCCCCCACCAATCTTAACTGGATCTTATCAGAAAGTTGGTTTTAGTCTCTCCTCCTACGTTCAGCCACACATCTTCTCTGTAAACCCTCTGGTTTATTGTGTAGCACAAACAGCATTTAAAACATTTAATGTGAGTTTTATATATTATTGTTTGTTTTTTGTTGCCTTATATTTTGTTCAGTGCCATGCCACTAATGGAGTTTGTCCAAGTCGTACRGTTTAATTCATTAAAAATCAGGTTCTTGGAGTTCTAGGCGTTCACCCTGGCACTGTGTTCGGTCCTCTGATTTTACACAGCTCCCTGCTTCAGTGACACTACATTATTTCAACACTAGTGCTGTGTCATCATAAGCACTTCTTTTTCCATCATCTTATCAATTATTTATCATATTATTATGACCTGACTCGTATCTTTTGTTCTTGTTTTTTTGTTTATTTTTTCAGTCTTTGCTTTGATCTGAATTGCTTCCAAAGTTCATTTAAAGAAACCTTGTCGATATTTTTAGCTTGTCCCAAATTAAAATGACACAAAATAAAAAAAACTCAGATTATTTTTGACTTAGATCAACAGGTTTGACGTATTTGTCACCAAATATTAGCCATAACTAAATATTAGTCGTATTTTTTTTCTGTTTTTATTAAAATAATGTGGGATTAAATAAATATTTCCAGATGTTTCTGGTTGTGTTTAGATGTTCTGTTTGTCTCCTGGTTATAAATATGTAAAAATATAAAAACGGGGGTCCCTGTAAGTAGAGGTTTGGTGTAATTACTTGGTGAACTTCTTGTAACTCTGGTGCTGTATTTTTTTATTCTGGTTATCGTATTTGAGCTGGTCTGTAACATTAAACAGAAAAAATAACGATATTGTAAAAAACGTTGAAAAGATCAAACATTTTGCCAACAGTTTTTGGTGTTCGTGCCTTAAGTGTTCCCCAAGTGATCCTGTGTTGAACCATCAAAGTGCCAGTTGGACAGAAACCACAGGGCTGATCATAAATCAGGAGCGAGGCCACGCACTTCAGTTTGTGGCAGAACAGTTAGTTTTGTTTAAATCATGTCTCGTTCTTGTGGACCCAGCGTCTCCATCCTGTCCTGAAATCAAACTCCTCTCTTAGCTGAGCTTGTCTTGAATTAAAAAGCATTGAAAACTTATCAGACCTTTGTACTGTAACCGTTGTCATGGTGCRCGTAAACAATGGGCCCAACAGGAGRCATGTTCTGTTCTTCATTCTGTGTTTCAGATGTGGTCTTGTAATTATGTTGGTGATATGCTGTAAACCCAATAAATAAACGTTAAAACTTCAGCTTTGTTTTTTATTATTAAATAAAAGGTCTAAAGGCTGACGTTGATGAGCGGCCATCTTTGATTGGTTTACATGAAACATGAACTGATTCTGTTTCACTGAAGTCCCTCCACAGGTTTAGGAGATATTTTACTAACAGACAAACAGGTGGACCTCCTGTCCACAGGTCCAGGAGTGTCTCTGTCAGTTTCAGTTTGTTTCAAGATCTTTGTTCTCCAGATAGAAACAAAATAATGTTTCCTTTGACCTGAACATGAAAACAGTGAGAGCAGCGCCCTCTGGGKGACAGGTCTGTCTCTGCAGAAACACTTCAACAATGAGAGGATCCAGACCTCAGTCCACCTTTAAAACTCTGTGTTTCATTTGTTCTTTCAGTTATAAATAAATAAAATAAACTGAGGACAAAACTTTCATGTGTTGATTTGAGTTTGAAGTGTTGATTGACAGCCTGTCTGCGAGTAAGGAGGCTGTGTGGGCGGGACTTCACACTGTCCTCAGTGAGCAGACTCTGGTTCCAAAAACACAACATGGCTCCAGCTTCAGTTATTAACAACAGGTTGTATTTATGTTTGGTACCAGAACCAGCAGCTGGACCTCACAGGTCCACAGAAGTCCAGGACTTGATGGATTCTGGCTGTTTTAGCAGCTAAAGGTGGGTTAACTCCACTCAGCATCAGATCCTCTAAACTACCTTACCCATAAGACACTGCTTTGAAACCAGGAAGTCATGACCTTCTCTGCTTCTGATTGGATCAAATAAATGGAAGTTCCACCTCCAGAAGGTTAGTTTAATCTTGACCTACAAGCTGATGTTTCAGATGTTTTTAACTATTTTTAGATTTTACTGTAAAAATATTATTTTTCTTTTTCCTGCTTTAAAATTCATTCATTATTTATTGTAGTTATGAAAATAAACTATTTTATTTGAAGATGTCCCCCTCAGTGTCTGTATTGTGATTGTGTTCACAGAGCTTCATACTCTGACTGATGGTTTTCACTACAGGCTGTACAGTGTATAAATACTTGTATAAATACATGTATAAATGTAGCATAAATATATCTATATATACATGTATAAATACTTGTATAAATGTAGCATAAATATATCTATATACATGTATAAATACTTGTATAAATGTAGCATAAATATATCTATATATACATGTATAAATACTTGTATAAATGTAGCATAAATACATCTATATATACATGTATAAATACTTGTATAAATGTAGCATAAATATATCTATATATACATGTATAAATACTTGTATAAATGTAGCATAAATATATCTATATATACATGTATAAATACTTGTATAAATGTAGCATAAATATATCTATATATACATGTATAAATACTTGTATAAATGTAGCATAAATATATCTATATATACATGTATAAATACTTGTATAAATGTAGCATAAATGCATGTCTATATATACATGTATAAATACTTGTATAAATGTAGCATAA
>NW_013953817.1:95843-99209 GCF_001266775.1 Austrofundulus limnaeus
GGTGAGACCCATCAGGTGACAGGTGAGACCCAACAGGTGAGACCCATCAGGTGACAGGTGAGACCCAACAGGTGACAGGTGAGACCCAACAGGTGAGACCCAACAGATAAGACCCAACAGGTGACAGGTGAGACCCATCAGGTGACCGGTGAGACCCAACAGGTGACAGGTGAGACCCAACAGGTGAGACCCAACAGATAAGACCCATCAGGTGACAGGTGAGACCCATCAGGTGACCGGTGAGACCCAACAGGTGAGACCCAACAGATAAGACCCAACAGGTGAGACTCAACAGGTGACAGGTGAGACCCAACAGGTGACAGGTGAGACCCAACAGGTGAGACCCATCAGGTGACCGGTGAGACCCAACAGGTGAGACCCAACAGATAAGACCCAACAGGTGAGACTCAACAGGTGACAGGTGAGACCCATCAGGTGACAGGTGAGACCCAACAGGTGACAGGTGAGACCCAACAGGTGAGACCCATCAGGTGACCGGTGAGACCCAACAGATAAGACCCAACAGGTGAGACTCAACAGGTGACAGGTGAGACCCAACAGGTGACAGGTGAGACCCAACAGGTGACAGGTGAGACCCATCAGGTGACAGGTGAGACCCAACAGGTGACTCACCTGTAAACACTGATCTACCTGGTGGTGATGTGCTCTCTGGTTGGGTAACATTCAGGTCTCTGGTCCTGTTGTTACTAAAACAACGGTAGTTTCTGACAGGATCCTCTGTGAAACAACAAGACCTAATTCAGACTCGTCCAGGTCCAGTTCAGTCCTGCCAGAGTACTAGTTCAGGTCTAACAGTGTTCTTGTGGGCCCTTCAGGACTGGATCTGACTCAGAGCTTCTAGTTCTGTTAATGTTTCCTGAAACAGGGGCGGGTGTGTGCAGGTGTGTACTTTAACCTTCGTCTTCAAGGACATCCTGTCTCACAGACGTCCTTTTGTCTCTYAGACTCCCTACAGTTCTGTGTTCTGCCTTTCAGTGGCTCTTTRTACGAGGCCGGTCCAGAACTGAGACCTGTGACGGCTCTGCTCTATCTGCGAGACTCAGAGGGGGGCGGAGCCAAAGTAGAAAAACAAGAACATTTAAACGTAGAACTCTATCAGCTGGATCTAAACTCAAAGAATAAATCACTAACCAGGACCCTCCAGACAGTTCTCTCTCTCTCTCTCTCTCTCTCTCTCTCTCTCTCTCTCTGTGTACTTACACCATAGTTACTATCAAAGTGAGGTCTTTGATGTAAAGTGAGGACCTCTTCAATTAGTCCAAGAGATAGACCATGTTTATCTGCATAAAAAGTACCAGCAATTTTATTGGTACCCCATTAAAATACATCCCTTATAAAAACCCATTTCTTACTAAATTTCTCCCGGACACAAAGTCAGAATTCAAGATTAATGTTAAAATTCATGATTTTGACTGTCTATATAATATCTGACCATAATTTTTTGGTACCAAAATGTGATTGCTTAATTGAATCCAGGTAACTAATATTTAACTTATGAAGCCGTTTACAGCTGGCATCCACAAAAAGTGTCAAAATTTGAGCTTATTTTGAAAATTTGGTCATGCACTTTCCCTAACTGTTCTGTCAGTATTTCCTAAACTGGCTCCAAACTTCACCAAAAATATCTTCAGACACTCTACTAATTAAAAAACACAAGATAAGATGTACAATGTCATCTTTTTTCATTCTAGAAGCAAACAAATGACGCCAACCCTCTAAATTGATATATACCAAATTTCAAATATTGWACATATTATTGCCCTACTTCATGTTTAAATCATACTTTAGTGTTAAAAAAAGTATATTTGAAACCATTGGGTTATTATCCATCCATCCCTTATCTTTCATTTTATCCAAAGTCGGTTTGCATGGGCAGCAGCTTGAGCAAGGAAGGCCAGACCTGATCTGTCAACCAATCACCACCTGGTAGTGAGTTCGATCAGTTGACGGACAGACCTGATAGACCTAAACCTGTAGTGAGAGTTTGATAGGAACACCTGGCAGAAGAACCCATCAGAAAGAGCTTCAACTCACACCTCTGAGAGAACTTCAACTAGATCCCAGCTGAGGCAGGGGGCATTGATTCAGAGTGGGCCATGTTCCAGGACCTCAACTGTTGAAGCGCCTTACTTGAGCTGTGGCAGCAAGGTTGTTGGTGCTTCTGACAGTGGCCATCCTCGAACTTGGTAGTGGACATCCTGGGTTAGGGAGAATGTCAAGCTGAGTCCTATTGGGCCTTGTTGGCTGATAGGACTCTGAAGGCACCTGAGGATTATTGTCAGTCCAAGTCGGTCACAGCCCTGGCCATTGCTGAGACAAAAACTCAGATGTGGGAGAAGTTTGGTGAGGCCTTGGACAAAGACTCTTGATATTGTCTCTGAGGAGATTCTGGCAAACCATCTGGTGGCTGAGGTGAGGGAAGCAGCACTTCACTAACACTGTGCTCAGTGAAGGTGGGGTGCTGTTGACCTCAACCAACGATGTCATCGGGAGGTGGAAGGAATACTACTCAGACCCTCTGAATCCCTCCGGCATGTCTTCTATGGATGAAGCACAGTCTGAGGACTTCTGGTCTGGTCTGTCCACAACTGGGACTGAGGTAGTTAAAAAGCTCCATGGTTCAGGGTTCCAGGAGTGGATGAGATTTGCCCTGATTTCCTCTGGATGTTGTGGGGCTGTCCTGTTGACATGTCTTGCAACACTGAGTGGACATTGAGGGCAGAACCACTGGATTGGCAGACTGGGATGGTGGTTCCCCTCTTTAAAAAGGGGGACTGGAGGGTGTGCTCCTATTATATGGACATCACTCTCCTTAGYCACCCTGGTAGGGTCTTTTCAGGGGTACTGGAGAAGAGATACTGATCGATRGATGAACCTCAGATTATGGAAGAACAATGCAGGTTCAGTCCTGGCTGTGAAACACTGGACCAACTCTTTACCCTCACTAGGGTTCTCAAGGGGTCATGGGGKTTGACTAATCCAGTCTACGTGTGTTTTGTGGACTTGGAGAAGCCATTTGACAGTGTTCCTTATGGTATCCTCTGAGGTGTGCAACATGAGTATGGAATTGTGGGTCCATTGTTACAGGGAATTCAGTCCCTATGCAAGCAGTGCAAGAGTTTGGTTCACATTGCCGGYAGTAAGTCGGACTGCTTCAGAGTTGGAATTGGACTCTGTCAGTGCTGCCCATTGTCACCGATTCTGTTCATAACTTACACTCACAGGCAACTTTATTAGGTACACCTGTCCAACTGCTTATTAACGCAAATGTCAAATCAGTCAACCACATGGCAGCAACTCAGTGCATTTAGGCATGTAGACATGGCCAAGATGATCTGCTGCAGT
>NW_013953817.1:101387-102515 GCF_001266775.1 Austrofundulus limnaeus
GTATAAATACTTGTATAAATGTAGCATAAATATATCTTTATATACATGTATAAATACTTGTATAAATGTAGCAAAAATATATCTATATACACATGTATAAATACTTGTATAAATGTAGCATAAATACATGTATAAATACATATATGAATACATGTTTAATGCATGTATAAATACATGTATAAATACATGTATAAATGTACTATAAATCCATGTATAAATCCATGTATAAATGTACTATAAATACATAAAAACATGTATAATGCAGCGAAGCTGCAGAGGTGCTGATGATGTCAGACGACACCTGCAGCTGGTGTCTAATTTTAGCTGTGTGAACTGGTTTGTGCAGCTGAAGGTCTGCCTCACTCAGCACTTCTGGTTCCTGTTCTGTTCCAGAGAACAGCAGCAGAACGTCAGAACGTTGGGGGGAGGAGGCGGGGTTAATGATTGACCCCTCCCTCCCCCTGTTGGAGGCGGTGTGGCTCCACCGGGCCTGACGGTGCTTTTCTGTCACTGCTGACATCTGGAGGACACGGAGTCTCTTTCCTCTGTGTGTGTGGAAAAGTTCTGTTGGTACCACAAACACACCGAGGCTCAGCGTGACCCGGAACATATTTATGTGACATAAACAGAACTCATGAAGCTGTTCTTCATTTACAGCAGAACTCTGTCCATTTATCAGATGTCTGAGCTCAGAGGCTGACAGTCCTGTAGGTCTGCTTCTGGTTCTGGTTCTGGTTCTGGTTCTGGTTCTGGACATCACTGCATGGACTCAGGAACACTTCCACACATCACTGTCTGTAAATACTAAAGCTCTATCAGACAAAGAAGAAGCCATGTGACCTGATGGATCCACATTTAAAGAGGACAAAAATCCTCCAGCTCAAAGTTGAAATGTCAGCCTCTCTGATGGTATGGGGGTGCATTAGTGCCTCAGAAATATTAATCTGGTGCAGAAACACAAAACGAGCAGAAATAAAAGTATTGGTTCAAATTAGCAGATTAAATCCAGCAGAATCTAAATGTGTCGTTTCTTTATGACAATAACTCGATCTGATCTGGTCTAGACCGGCCTCACACACACACACACACACACACACACACACACACACACACACACACACACACACA
>NW_013953817.1:103515-104411 GCF_001266775.1 Austrofundulus limnaeus
CCTAACAATTCAAACATTTTGTCATGATCTGTGTTTTTGTCTTCATTTTTTCTAGTGTTTCTCTGTTCCTCTGTGTTTCTCTTCGCTGCTGTCTCGCCTCCAGCCCCGCCCTCACTCACCTGTTTCTCTCCCCAGGTGTTTCCCATTGTCTCTTAATTTGTTTGAGTCTTGTCATCTGTGTTTGTGGGACCTTTGTTCTGTCTCCCTCCTTCATGTTGATCTGTGAGGACTTTAAGAGGGTTTTTTTGAGCTGCCTCGCAGCCTTTTCTGTAAAGATTTTTTTGTTACTTTTGAACCTGGCCTGCACCCTGGGTTTTCCTGCTCTGATTCTCACATATTTACATATTTCTCCAGCAAATTAATCTTTATGATTCAAGTTGTAACTTGTATTTGTCTGCTGGTGTTAAGGGCTGATTTATCAACACTTTACTGTGTATAAATCAATGAGCAAAGCTGAAATGTCACACAAATCTGATTTATTAACGCTGCGCAGCAGGACAGTAGCCGTGTCATCTCTGCACCTGTCAGTCATCTCTGCACCTGTCAATCATCTCTACTCACCTGTCAGTCATCTCTGCTCACCTGTCAGTCATCTCTGCTCACCTGTCAGTCATCTCTGCTCACCTGAGCTCTGCAGCTGCAGATCTGTCAGCTGTGAAATGACTCAAACTTTAACAGGATGTTAAAGAATCACATCAACATTGAAGAAAACTGGATGACAGGAGAACAACTAAACAGTAAAACAAATCAAGTGAAACCAATAAAAGTGTTTTTATTAGTTGGAGTCTGACAGAGTCAGGCAGCTCTCTGACCTCTGGTCTATAAACACTTCTTACAGCTCTGCATGTTGTTGTGTCTGCTCTGCCTCCATCAGTGACACATGATAACCAACAGGG
>NW_013953818.1:0-475 GCF_001266775.1 Austrofundulus limnaeus
AGGCTGAAATATAATTACTCAAATACAGCTACCCAAAAATTCTACTTAAGTACAGTAAAGAAGTATTTGTACTTAGTTACTTAACAGCTCTGCCGATGAGTTCCGTGTGTCATCCACACTCATTGGTTGGCCTCTCCTCCGCTCATGATCACCCACTGATCACCCGGCTGGACGAGGGGTTTGTGTTCAGGGTCCTCGGCGTCACACTCCCACCCCCGCTTCCTCTTTGCATCGGACTCCTCGAGTGCGTGACTCCCTGACCCACGGGTCCGCCCCGGGTCACGGCGCGTCGGGCTTGACGCTGCTCGATGGTGACAACGCTAATTGTCAACATCTGGGAAGTGCTTGCCGTTCCTCGGTCCCGGCACGGACTGAAACGTGGTGATCTGTCATAACATGCCAGAGTAAATTAACATCAGCTAAATTTGGTGGGTGGGAGAGGGAGGGGAAAGAGGACATCGGAGAGGTGGGGGGT
>NW_013953818.1:1273-6342 GCF_001266775.1 Austrofundulus limnaeus
AAGCTGTTTAGATTGTCAAAAAGCCTGTGTTTTTAGGGTTATTAACAAAGTTTGTGTACTCAGACCAGTAATATTTGGGGTCACAAGTTTTTGCCATGRATATTTTGTGGGTCAGAAGATAAAAAGTTTGGGAAYCACWGTTATAGAAAGTACYACAGATTTTTACTATTACATCTTCCACTGCAGCTGAAAGTCAAAGTACAGTATTTACTACGGTTATTTATTCTGCCTTAACTGCTAGCTATAAAAATAGCACTATTTCARGTAACAGTATTATTCTAACAGTTATTTATTCTATGTAGTGCATGGCTTTTATTACCTCTACAACTTCTCTACATCTATTAATTTTACTAAAAATGCTCACATTTAACCTGTGACCTTCAATGATTTAACTCAAGTGATACATTTACTTTGTTGTACAGGAAATTAGAGAAATTCATAAAAGAATAAAGCCCATAAAAAAAAGCAGTTGGGTTCTAGCTTATGTCTAAGTAAAACCCAGCTGCAGTTGCTTTAGTAAGACGGGGGAATTATAAAACTGCTGAGCATCAGCTGGTGTTTCAGACGTGTAGGAACCTCAGGCGAGGCTCTTCCAAAGTCCAGGCTTAAGGGAGAAGTAACGGGTGTCGTAAGGCTTCTGCTTCAGACAAAAACTGCTCTGACCGGTACAAGACCCGTCTTTAAACTGAGCTTTAAGGATTTAATTTCAGGTTTTTAAGGGCTTTCTCACTACATAGTGTCATTTTACCACTGAAACATAATTTTTGATTTCATTTTTACTAAAACATTAAACCCATCTGGTAACATAGGATAAAAAAACAACAAAAATAATAATAATAATTAAAAAAGATAACTTGTGGCCACAAGATAATAACTTGTGGCCACAATATATTTATTGCAGTCATTTCCATGCAGAGACTGTTGATTGTTAATAAGTTTGAAGTCATTTAATTTTAATTTAACATAGGAATGAATTATATACTGTTCAGTCACTTGCAGTTGGACTCAGGTGACTACTGGAACTGTATTTGTCCAAAAAGCTTTATTTTCATTATTTATTTATTTATTTATTTGAAGCTCAACACTTAAAACTGGTGTATTTCTCACACCAAGGCTCTGCTACAGGAGGAGCTGGAGTTACTGCGTTCAGGAACACAATTAAAAATCTGTTTCCCGACACAGACTTACCCATAGTTTACACTAGATGTGGTTCCGCTCTGCTCAGTTCGTCGCCGTTCGTTTGCACCCCAATTTATACATCCAACGGTCCACTTCTGTCCACTCCGGTCCACTCCGGTCCGCTCAGACGTGAAGCACAGAGGAGGTCTGAGAAGTGCGTGCAGGAAGCTAGCACGATAAATCCAGTGATAAATGTGGAAGTCAGAGCTAAATAATTCATTCTGTGGAAGACAGACTCCAGTTTCCTGTTTGAAAGTTCTGATTTCAAAATAAAATCCCCGTGTATCATAAGCTGCACGCTACAAGTTGCCATCTGCTTCCCAAACAGAACGATACATTTTGACAGTATTTGTGTAGAAATATATGCACATATTTGTTAATATAGCTGGCAATTCGACAAAATTAKTCTGCCTCTGGTGAATTATTTTGAAAATATGGATGTTGTGTTTGTTTCTTTTCCTGTTGGTTTGATGGGATCTCTGTAGATTGACTCCGACGCAGCTCGGGCGTCCGGCAAAAATAGGATCGAATCTAATTTTGGTGGATTGCTACTGTGCGGAGCCTGTGTAAATACTCTCATTGATTATAATGGCTGTGTATTTGCTGAGGAGGTCAGATCAGACAAGTCGCGAAACCGCATCAAGTGTAAATTTGGGGTTAGGGCATTCATTGTCATCTCGTAAATACTATGAAAGATGAACCGTTAAGCTTAAACATACACGACAAAAAATAAATAAATAAATAAAAATAACAAGTGTGGCAACTGTTAAACACAAAAACAACATATTCAAAAATAATCTCCAACAATGTCTCTATCTTTCACAAAGAGACATGACTTCTTTAATTTATCTCTCATAGCCACGCATTATTCATCTCATGGTCATGTGTTAACTAGTGGTCATGAGATGTAATGCATGGCCACACATTTTATTATTATTATTATTATTATTATTATTATTATTTTTTTTTTTACCAGTTGCATCAAATGAGCACCATAAAGTGCATGTAAAATGCAGATACATTCATATGACTGACAGTTTCTACAATTTGGGGCCTAGAGAAACTTCATTTATAGATTATTTCTGACCCTTAAGATAAAAAGTAAAATGTAGAACAGTGTTTATATGTAAAAAAAAAAGAAGAAGAAGGTAGAAATGTTTTAAATTTGAGTTTTTGTTTAATACTAGCTGTAACTGGAACAAGTTTGTACTTCTAACAAGTGGACATTTTAATTTGAAGCATCTGTTTAGTTTGTTGAATGTAAGAAACAATGCTACAAAATAATTGCAACTTTCTCCAGCAGAGTCTAGTCTCTCTGCAGGTTGTGTTTCTGTTCACCAAGCTAATAAATAAAAACATTGTCTTCAAAACTAGTTTGAAGCTGAAAACTATGACAGATGATCAAATAATCTCAGATTATCAAGCAAAATCCTTTGATGTTATACTCTAAAGCAGTGATTTCYGAACCTTTTAGCTTCTAGCCCACAAACTAACAGTTGCAGGCACTCAGGACCGCAGATATTACTTGTTTATGTTGGCAAACTTTGCTAATAACTCTTTTAAACATGGGCATAATAAAAATCCAAGCAAACCTAATATTTATTTTATTCATTTATGATTATATTTACTTTTTTGTAATATTATGGAGAAAATATTGCATTGATAATTTAGCTGCATGTCTAGAAATCATCTGGGGACCGTCACTTGATTTTTTGTGACCCACAAAAGGGTCCCTACCCCAAGTTTGGGAACCACTGCTCTAAAATACAGAACCCTGTCTTCTGAAACTTGCATAAAAATGATTTGACAAATACAWACAGATGTTCTCCGTGTGACTGACAGCGAAATGAAAAGAATAAAATCACTCCGAGTTTCATATGAAGCTGGAGCCGAGAGGATATTAGCTTAGCGTGGTGAAAAACAAATCTGCAACGAGGCAAACATTCACCACGATTCTGCCAGAGCTGCAGGAATCAGACATTTTTAATAACATGCATCACGTATTTAATGCTGTTCATTTATTGTTGATTACCTTTTTTATTCTTTAAAATGTGTCCTGATATTGACTGGTTTTCTCTTCTTCTCTGACAGGAAAGTGACAGTTTGTGGTGGGACGCTTTCGCTACCGAGTTTTTTGAGGAGGACGCTACTCTTACTCTCTCCTTCTGCCTCGAAGATGGACCAAAGAGATATAGTAAGAAAAAAAAAAGATGCAATATTGTCATTTATCTGTGTTTCTCAGACTAGAGTTAAAACAACCCATTTGTCTGGGAAATTAGGACGTATGTGATTCGTGTTATATGTAAAAGCTTTCTGYGTTTGATACATTCCAGTTTTCACAAATTAGAGTTTTTCCACCATCATTCACTTGGTTTAGTTTTCTGCTGCTTTGTTTTTTCCGTAAATTGATTTTTGTCTTGGATCCATATCAACGAATCACTGCTGTGAGCATTAAAATTTGAGATGTAATAGTTTTAATTTTTTTTCTTTATATGCCGCGTATTGCAACAAAAAAAAAATTTTTGTTTCGTCATCCTCTGTTTGTAACTTGTGTTTGCAGTTCAGAAACACTGCACGTCTTGTTTCCTGGTATATTGTTGCAGCAGCGCTACAGCGCCACCCACAGGCCTGGCATAGTTACTACATCATAAAAACATTTCTGCAAAGTGGATATTTTTAGAAATGACAAAACAAAGGATGGTTTGTAAAACGATGTTTCCGTGTGATCATGGTCTCATGAGCGCCGTCTGTCTTCATAAAGTTAAAGACTTTGTCCAGTGGTGTTCATCACTGCAGATCTTTTTTTAGGAAATATTTTTTAGTGTTTTTTCCACTTTCCTAGTAAAGTTATTCTTTATTTGAATTTTTCCAARTACCTTTAAACTCGCAGGACTTTTCCACTACAAATTAAAAACAGAGTTGTTTTTTTCTACCACTGTAAAGTAGTATTCCTCCTAAGTACAGGTTTGTTTCTTCTTCTACACTAAGCTAATGAATAAAACATGATTTCTTTAAAGGTTAGTTAGAACTAATGACCGTGTTGCAAGAYGAAAAAGTGTGCGTTTTGTCTTTGTTTCTGTTCTTTGGTAAAATGCACCATGTCTCTTCCAACTTGACTTTTAAAATGATTTAACAAACACACACAGATGTTCAGCTTCTGACGGACGGCAAGATGAAAAGAATAAAATCACTCAGATGTCTGAGAGTTTCATATGAAGCTGAGAGGATATTAGCTTAGCTTGGAGGAAGAAAAAAACTGCAATACTTTGTCGTATCATTTTAGATTAATACAAAACAGACGAAAGAAACCGCGTTGTGCAGCACTTTGAGCTTTTTTGTGCTGATATTTTTCTTTAAAAAGATTAAAACAAACAAAAACAAGTTTTAAATGATTTTTGTCAGTTTTTTAGTTTCCATCTAAACTGTAAGGTGATTTATTGTTTTTTGTTTAACTAAGAAGAAAAGTCAAAAGCGTAATGAAGGGCCAACCTTTTGTTGATTTCTTTTTTTAAATTCAACATTTTTCCGAATTATTCAAACAGAAATATGACGAAAACTTTCTCAAAATCACTTTTTTAGTAGCCAGAGCACATCGAATTAGATTTTTAAATAGAGTACTTTTATTTTCCTTTCTTTTTTTAATCACTTTTCTACTGTTTCTATTGAAAACATACCACCAAAGGTCACCAAAAGAGCTCCAAATACCTTCAGTGAAAATTCAGTCTTGTAATAGCATTCCATCTTAAAACTACAGGAGAAAAATCTAAACTAAATTGAATCAGACACTCTTCAGCTGTGATGAACTGACAGGAGTTTGAGAGTCCGAGGAGGATGTTAGAGTGAAACTCCTGTTTTTTCACTTACGTGGTGCTGATGATTTTTTTTAATAG
>NW_013953818.1:6352-15636 GCF_001266775.1 Austrofundulus limnaeus
CCTGCCACCACCTTCCGCCACAGCTCCATTGGTCTAATGGTCTATGTCATGGACTTTCATGTGGGAGATCAGGGTTCAAAACTCAGCTAACGCACCTTAAACAAAAAATCTATCTCTTCAAACTTCATATTGTCACACAATTACCTTAATTACAAACACCTGCTGACTTGACAAGCACAAGCTGGTATAGCAAACACATTTGTACTTCGTCAAAGTTCATTCTGCAAGTCCAATGCTGCAGGCAAAGGCAATGCACACTTGTTTTTACATCGTAAAAACCCATGTCTAGTTATTATTGCATTTTGAATGCTTAGTTTTAGTTTAGTTTAGTTTTTATTAGTTCTAGTATTAGTTTTTTTATAGTTTGAACAAACATATTTGACAACGCATCTTCCAGCTTGTGATGTTCCTGTGAGTTAACTAAGCAACAGCTATTTGGTCACTAAAGCAGTCCACTGAAGCGACACCTTCCTAAAATAATTGTGTAACTCAGTTTTGCCAACTAAAAACTTGGGAGATTATTTTAGAACGATGACAATAGTGATCTCCAACCCAGTGCTACTTGTTGCTTGTTTTTCACGGGMCTGTGAGAAGCTAACTTGTCAACACTAAAACTAGGGGTAGTTTAGTTCGTTTTGTAAAAAAATATTATAGTTTTAGTTAGTTATTGTTTTTTTTTTTTCATTTAATTACAGTTTTTATTTATTTTAGTTAACTAAAATATATATATTTTTAATTTCAGTTTTTGTTAGTTAGTTAGTATTAGTTAACTAACTGGTCTGTGGCACTGAAAAACAGGATCAGCAGAAAAAAAATTAAAAAAACTAAAAAGTTGTGGTTATGCAGGAATAAAAGCAGGAGAAGTAGGCTGTTTTAGAATATGTACCAAGATGTTATTCTTGGATCTGGACATCTGCTCAACAAGTAAGTGAAACGCCAACAGTGAGCTCTGCAGTAACCAGAGGAGGCTGCAGGTCTTTTTTTTTTTTTATTTCTCTCGGAGTGAAAGCTGTTTGATGCAGATGCTCGCTGTGGGTGGCGTGCAGATGCCTCATCTACATATTTATTTGTGCAGCAGAAAAAAAATTGATTCTATATCCTGAATTATTATTGTTCTTTTTAACTTTTATTCTTTGAGTAAGAATGCAGTGAGGTTCTGAGAATAAACCTACCTTTTGTTGAACCTAATTGATCTGATTAAGCTCTGATTTTTCTGTTTTGGCAAAAAAAAAAAAAAGCACCATAAAATTGAAAATCCATCAAATTTTAATATTTTCCACGAGATAGTTAATTTTGTTTTGATTTAGGCTTTTGCAATCTATTTTTTTGTTGTTGTATTTGAAATGAGAATGTAGTATTGTAGTGTTCGGTGTAAGCTGGGTTGGTTTTGTTGCATGAAAAAGGCATGTGCAGGGTTTTGTGCAAGCTCATGGTTTATACATCAGGCCTGTGGGCTTCTTTTAGTGGATTCTGGAGGAGAGCGAGGACATGTAACATGATTTTTGGGTTCAGGGATGCTGCTGAGGAGGGAAACAGCGTTTTGAGACAAAAAATAAAAATAAAAAAAAGAACCGTAAACTCCGGTTTTGTCAAAGACTTTAACGAGAAAACGTCTGATTTATTTTTGATTTCTAACCAAACTGTAACCCGTTTACCAAACAGATGTAGATATTTTCAGAATCAGAGAGGAACACGCTGAGAAGAAAAACAGTTGTAAAATACACTGAGGTTTTCAGGAATCTGTGTGTTTCATGCCTTTACAAAGCAGCCGTAGCGTAATGGGGAAATGTGAGCCTTAAACATCGTATCATCCGTGCCTCTGCTCCGAGCTGGAGCGCACAGCAGAGATAGAGAGCAGACAAAGCCCGAGGACTGTAAAACACTGAAGACGCTCTCTCTCCCTCCCTGACTCCTCCTCAGGTTTTCATCATGCAGCCCGCTCGCTGTCTCTTTAGGCTTTCCGCAGAAAGTTTGCACTGCAGAGGCTGTCTGTCTCAATATGTCAGTTTAAAACTCAACGAAGTCATGGAAACTCATTATTCTGAAAAAGTCTGTGGAACGGCTCTGCACTTCGATTGGCTGCCTCACTTGTGCGAGGAATTTTGAAAGCTTACCATATAAGAACAAAACTGTTTTTTTTTTTTTGAAAATCTGACAGGCTAAATATGTACAATATGTTTTTAAGAAAACCTGCAACCTAGTGAGTGATGAGTGGATCGATACTGAAACATTGGGACTCCTGATAGGAGAACTTTATGCTTTAAAATTGATACTAAAATCAAAACATGGACACTTTAATGCTTCAGTCATTTCAGGTAATACACATCAATGATAGGAACACAAACTATTGAAATCTTGTCTAAATCATTAGCACTGGGAAGGAACTACTTTTTCTTCCGCCTGGACGTGATCAGTCAGTACGTTACATGTTCAGTATTTTCATGTTAACATGTTCATGTAACATACATTAAGATGCAAATTTCCTTTTTTATAGTAGTAGTGAGAACTAAGCTATATATTTTTAATGGTTTTATTATTTTAATTAATTTTTTATTGTTTAAAACATCATTTTCACACAAAAAGAAAAAAATTGTATAGGTCTTCTGGACGGGTTCTTCTCTAATGAAACGTTTCGTCTCTCCTCCAAGAGACTTCTTCAGTCTGAGAGTTTCAGGCAAAATTCAGGCTTTTAAGCCCTGCCTCCATGTGACTGATACTCACATCACATGGCTATCGTTGACACCTAATTAACACTTATTGTTAACAGGGAAAYGTTTCTTTAGAGAAGAACCCGTCCAGAAGACCTATACAATTTTTTTCTTTTAGATTTTTTACCTGGTTTACTGAGATGCATCAGGACATCGTTTTCACACATTTTTTATGATTGTTTGTTTTTTCTATCGTATATTAGCTCAGCTGTATTATAATTAAGGATGCTATTAATACACAGTATTTATGAATTTAAAACTGATAAAGAAATTACTCTAGTTCCTTGTATTCTTTATGAAGCTATGATTTGAAATTCACAACTTTTTTTAGATTTATCTGACACATCAGTACACTCTAAAATTTTACTTGGTAAGATTTTTGAAATAGTTGATTTGACTCAAATTTTTCTTATTTCAAGAGAAAACCTTACCAAGTAAAATGTTCTTACTCCATTGGCAGAAATTTTTTGACTTAATTCGAGTCAAATTTTCAGACTAACAAGACAAACAGTCTTACACATTCTGAAAACAAGATGATTATTCTTACACAATCAGTTCTTGTTTAGTAAATCAGTCTCAAAACAAGATCAAAATGACTTTTTGGCTGGATATAAGATTTTAAAACTTGGTTAGGTGGACAGTTTTTGCAGTGTTAAAGGTTTTTGGACTCATTGTGTTCAAACATAAAGAGTAAAACTTTCTCTTGGTCCTCAAATAACAAGCGCTGAATGAAATTTCCCACATTTCCCCCGAAAGTGACAGAAGAAGTCTACGTTTTCACTTCTGGATTCGTATCGAGGCAGGAATCGATGGACTCGGCTTCGTAAAATATCTCAAAGAAGCAGAAACTCGAACCTCTGGGTCTGAAGTTCACTGTCTGTCAGTCTCTGTGAAGCTCTGTAACGAGCACACCTCATCTTGTTTGTTTAGTGTGTTAACAAACAGGTGTGGTGTAAAAATAGGTTCTTCATTTGTGGAGGTCTGGAAACTGGCGCCMAGCCAGTCCAGCTGCCTCCTGCTGTTTTCACTATTTATGCCAAGTCAAACTAATTGTCTCTCTGCTTCGAGCKCTGCGCTTTTAAAACACGCCGAAGATCTGGATTCTCATCTGCCTCGTGGCAAGAAAACAAACAGGACAAATTGTTCCTTTAAGGTTTGGAAAGTAGTTTAGCTCCGCTCGCTGTAATGAAGCTCAAATAACACATTGGCAGGAGATTTAAACCTGAAACCAAACATATATTGTAGTTTTAAGAACACAAGCACTTCAGATGGACCCTTACAATCACAATAAAGACTTCTTCAGCAAAGCAAAAATAAATTTTCCACCCACCCTGAGTGCTTTCAGCTTTTATGGCCCTGCTGTCTGAAGCTATTTAACACAAGAACCCAGGCCTGATAGGAAAGGGAAGTAGCTTAAAGTTAAATTAAAGGTCTAGATCTGCTTGAAGGAATGCATATCACCCGCCAGCTTTCAGGTCAGACACTTAAACTCTCATCTTGTGTTGAGACGGGACAGAGTTAGGGCTGTTAGGTCAAAATGCTGTTACACATGAGCTCATGCAGTGTTGTAAAATCTCCTGTCGGCGCTCAGAATTAATGTTTAAAATGATTTTCAGCTACTTTCACACATTTTAGCTCAGTATCTGCAGTTACCTGAGTTACATTTTTTATTTTTCAATTTTTCTTTTAACAAGATTTACTTTGTCTCAAATTTTGTACATAATTATTCAAAGCTATTCTCATCTTTGCTTCTAATTCATGTTAACAAACCTGYTTTTGTACCAGTTTTATCTTAAGTTTTATAATTTGTGTTTATTTTGGATCTTATTTGTTGAGTTGCCTGGTGCCTGAAATACTCGAGCCAATTAGCAGCAACCTGTCAGTATCTAGTGAATGTAGTTACTGGACCATATTCAGGCTGCTGTTGAAGACTGATTATCTTTCAGTGAAAAGATGCTGGTTAAATTTGAACTAAATGTTTCAGGGTGTATTCACACCTGACACATTTGGTCCACTTTAAATGGACCAGAGTTTGTTTCCCCTCCGTTGGTTCGGACCTAACTTGGTAAAAACCAGCCCCTTGTTCTACAGTTTGCTTCGTACAGACGGTCTGGACTCTCAGCTATTGAGAAGCAATTTCTTTCTGGAGGCGTGGCCTCTGTTGAAGTTTAAAATGATTGGATCKTATTTRCCCGATTGCTAACGTTTGGCTGTGAYGTATGTAGTGCGCCAGCTCGACCGTGAAGGAAGCTAACATATTTAGTGTTTTTCCTCACTTTTTTCCTCACATTGATATACAGTACGTCTCTTCTATAGCTTAGATCACAGCTTTTGGCAAACTTGAAATAGGCAAATTACTGTATGTGATGATGTCATYGAGTGAMTTCTAGTGGATTTTAGGACAACCAATAGTTACTCTTCTTACTGAGGAGTTGGCAGCACTGAARGCWAGGGCAGGTTAGTTTGGACCTTCTATGCAGGTGTGAATACACTCGTGAACCCTGGTGTGGACCACACAACCGGTCCGAGATCCACTTTGTGAGGTGGTCTTGGTCCACTTTCAAACAAACTCTGGTTCTGTTTGCTTCTGGCGTGAGTCCAGACCGGTCCAACATGTTCTCACTCCCGACACGTCACCATTTGACGCTTGGTCAGGTACTGTCTGCGTCCAGTTTTGTCGTGTTGGGTAACCCCCTCGTGTCAGTTATTCACACCCACGGCTTTTCAGGGTTGCACCACATAAGGGTCTTTGGGTTGGTGGTCTGTGGTTAATAAGAGGGATCAGGATTAATGGTTAATTTTAGGTACTGAGGTCAAGGATAGGATGTCTAGGGCTAATAGAAGTTCAATTTAGRGTCTGGGCAGCCGGTTTGGATGTTATCAATCCATTAAATGGACATTATTAGTAGTTATCAGTCCCGTAAAATGGCTTTAGACTGTCCCAACTGTGCCCCCTAGTGGGTTACCAGTACCATATATGTTGGAATGCAACAATCTGCTACCGCCGGAGTCTGGTCTACTTTATCGTAGCGCATGTCATTTTCTCTAAAATTAACCTTAGTGGTTTTATGCCACGTATTAACCAGATTGCATAAAAAACCTTAGTTGTTTTATGCCTCATATTAACCAGCTGACAGTCTGAAGCCATTCTATGGGACGGAGAACCCACTAGGTGGCACAGTCGGAACAGTCTGAAGCTAGTCTGAAGTCATTCTATGGGACTGATAATGGCTAATAATGGCCATTTAATGGATGATAACATCCAAAGTGGGTGGTCTGGGATGGTTAGTTGTGCATTTCCTACTCTTTTCAAAAATATTACAACGCGCTCCGCCTCCTCCGTCTCATTTCATGAATAACTGACCCGAGGGGGTACCCGACGCATCCAAAACTGGACGCAAACGGTACCTGACCAAGCGTCAATATGTGACGAGTTGAGATTGAGACTGGGTTGACCAGTCTCGACCCAAACCAACTACAGGAAACTTTGTGGTTTTGGTCTGTACGGGTCACTGTTGCCAAGCATCATGCTAACCCTTAGCGCCTCAGTGTTGCTAATGCTACCTCTACATGGACGCCACAAACTACGAGCCGCGGAGACACTGTGCTTCCTCCATATTTGGACAGATGCACACCTAACTCWTCAGCTAGAGAAGACACTCAAGAAATGTGGTTATGTTTTTCATGTTTGGCTAGAAAATGAAGGAGCAGGGGTTCGAGCGGCCTCAAGAACAGTGCCGCATTAAAGTGAAAAAAAACTTTTCCAAATTTATCAAAAGGCACAAGAGATACTGAACAAGGTTCTAGATCCCACCCACATCATTTCTGTCCAATAGGAGCAATGATCATCAYCTGCATGGCTTTGTTTACAGAYAAAAGCGCAATGTGAATGCAAACATCAGTGGTGGGCAGCACTAATCTAAATATTAGTTGCACTAACCCCAAAGCACTAACTCAGTTATTTAGGTCCCCTAATTCRAAWGCACTAACCTACTGAAAACTTAGCAAAAGCTAATTCTAAAGCACAAATATAATCCAGATGACACATGAAACATTCTTCAGACAACATGAGACAATATTTACTGTGTGCAGAATGTTGTGACTTAGTGCCCTTGGCAGGCCAAAYGGGAGTCACCCGCAGGCCACATTTGGCCCGCGGGCCTCGAGTTTGACATGTGACCTTGTAGRWAAGTGATGCATATGAACAAAATGTGACAGCGTTCACCYTCAMCTGTGAACAAWAATGTTGATCAATAAGATTTAAAGACCTCAGTTAGTGCTTCTAAATTTAGCCCATAAATTTAGCAAGTGCTAATCCACTAATGAATTAAAAAAATAGCAAAAGCCCTAAAGCACTAATCAAGAAATTAGTTCTRTTATTGCTTTAGTGCTTTAGGGGAACTGTGCCCACCACTGGCAAACATGAAAAAAGTCCACTTTTGGTCCGGACCAAAACAAGCAAACCAAAGGACTTCATGGTTTGAATACACACTTATTATCTTTGGGCAATCAAACCTCAACTTTAAACCATAAATTTGTCCCTGGTCTGTGATTGTAGAGGAAAAAATGCTTCTAATGTAACAAATTAAATATGTGTGAGTATAAATGTTTGTGGATAAGAACGAAAGAGAAAAACACTAAAGCTTTGCAGCAGATCTTAAAGTAAGTGTGTAAAAAGTTGCAGCGTTTCATTGTGTTTTCTCTCTTGTGTGTTTTGCCTCTAAGCTGAACCCATTTCCTCCGCTTCATTTACTGTTTGGGTTCTCTCAGAAGCTAACAGCCCCGCCCCACGTCTTTTGTCTCCTCGCAGCGATCGGCCGGACGTTGATACCCCGTTATTTCAGCACGGTGTTCGAGGGCGGCGTCACCGAGCTCCACTACATCCTCAAGCACTCCAAGGAGTCCTTCCACAACTCCTGCATCACCCTGGACTGCGATCAGTGCACCATGGTCACCCAGCACGGGAAGCCCATGTTTACAAAGGTAACACCTGACCCCCGAGCTTCTCCCTCCGTAAATAATTGATCACAGGCTATGATAATGGCCCGATGAGGTGTTAGGCCAGTTAAAGATCAAACACATTTAAACACTTTGATTCTTCTCCTCCATGCCACCCCCTCACCACCACCCTTTGTCTTTGTTTTTTTAAATCATACCTGACAGTTTTATTACCATACATGGAAAGGTGCTTGTGTCCTCATGAATAAAGCACGAAACCCAGAGTGACCATTTCAATTTGTATACATTTTAAAATGTCTATTCTTGTTCTGTAAAAGAGTGACTCTTTATCTACGACACTAATGCAAGAGTGTGTAACATTCTGGTTAACCAGGTCGGCTCTAAATCAAAACGACTGAGGTAATAAATTTGTTGCGCTGCTCGATAAGTTTGGTCTAATTGTACAAATTGTTGCTTTTTTTCTACTCTTACCAAATAAATCTCATCATTCAGTCCTGTTAAATTAGGACTTGCAGTTCAATGCATGTAAATTCATCAGCTGATGTGTTATTAGCTGGATATTAGATTTTGTGTTGTAAAGCTGCACACTTGCATTGATGTTCCTCGCTTATCAAAAGGTCACCCTCCTCCTAGACCTCCAAATCCAGCGGAGTTTCTCATGTTAAAGATACGAGGCGATCCTTGAGTCTGCAGCAGCTCGGGAGGCATTGCTTTCAGGATAAGAGTGAGATGTCTGTAGATTGTCGTGATGCGCAGATGAAAGGAGTAAAAGTGGAGAAATGCTAATCGCGCAGGTACGAAAATCCAAACTTGACACAAAAGTCCTCTGAAAGCAGGAACGCTGAGCTCATCGGGCTTTTGTCTTGGGGGACAGAATCCCTCCGCGAGGCGAGATGAATATCTCCGCAGCCTGATCCAGATGGCTCGCTGACTCTGAGGGTTCTTCTGCTGACTGTCTGAATGAATCCCAGGCCAGATACCTTGTCAGCGCCGAGCAGGCGAGCTAAAGGGATTCCATGTTCTCTGTAGCATGAACCCTGAGCCGAGGCGCCGGACCAGATTGTTCTGACATTAAACGACTGCACACCCTCTTGTATTTTTTTTTTCGGGGGGGGGGCTCCGCAGTGTGTGCTCATGCTTGGGTTTTGGGTGCGTAGCAGAGTATGAAAATTACATTTTTTGGGTGACCTGCCAAAGGGCGTGAAGCTACAGCATGAAGACAGAACTGAGATAAAGTTTTGTAGATTTTTTGCATTATGTTTCTTGATAATGTCACATTTTTGACGTTCCAGTATATGTGCCGAAATGTTACACAGGGGCGGAGCCAGAGGGGTGGCACCTGATTGGCCATCCCAGGTGCCAATTCTGTAACTGACAAGTGGGTGTGGATCTTGAATTTTGTATTTATCTATGATACTACTGTACTATTTACTTTTATTAGCTTTGTGTGCTCAAAAATGGCTGAAAAATGGCTGTGAAATTTTGGGATTAGCATCAGCAGTGTTATATGAAGTACCACAAAGTGATGCTTGAGTAAAAGTACAAGTACCTTACTAAAAAATGACTTTAGTAAAAGTTAAAGTCTCCTTTAGGAATATTACTTGAGTAAAAGTCTTA
>NW_013953818.1:15646-24133 GCF_001266775.1 Austrofundulus limnaeus
ACATTATAAAAAGGAAACCCTAATAATCAAGTGTTGTGCTTCTAACATCAGTACTAATCTGTAATAACTATAAATTTCTTCAGAAGTAAAAAAGTATGCTGAAAAATAATTACCCAAGTAAAGTACAGATAAGCAAAATCTCTATTTAAGTACAGTAACAAAGTATTTGTACTTAGTTACAACTCTGATTATCTAATTAATTGGTCATTTAAAAAGAAAATCAACACGTGTAAATTAGCACATTTTTAGCYAAATATAAAACTGCTGACCTCCAGTGTTATGAGTCACAATCAGCTCGTTGATTTAACTGAGATTCAGTCGACTCTGATTCGGCTCATATTTACTAGAAACGGTGATAAAAGCTGATAATAGTCAATTTAACGACCTTCGGCTCTCCTGTTAATTGATTGTCAGGTTGAGGTACAGTATCGAATGGTGCCTCAGCAGCAGGACACTGTTATTCTTTCTTGTTCTTTATAGCCAGAGATCTCAGCCCCGTTGTGTGGAAGATTTATGACCCTGCTCTTAAATCAATGGGGGCTCTCTGTGAGGGGCTGTACCGTTTAATGGAACATTTTTTAATTCATCAGGATTTTCTTCCTTTTAGTTCTTATAAGCGAACACTATTTAGCTGGAAAATAATGGTCACAGCCTTTGTGAGAAAAAAAAATTAGATTTAACCAACTGACTTCCTTGTGGTGAAGTAACTTGCTGGTGTGATTGAATCTTCTCTGTGGAAAAAAAAATGGCAGGCTTGGCGGCATTTTTGTCTCCCCCACCAGTCTCGTGAAGACACATTCCTGCACATTTATTGCACTTGGCAATTAAAATGATTTTATTTTTAACGTCTGGTTGTGATTTAGGTGGTTTTMTTTATCAGTTACAAGGAAGCAGAAAGCTTGCAGAACAGAATAGGAGCGATACTGGAAGCTATGTTAAGGACACAGTTGTAGCGATGGAAGAAGGAATCAATAGTGCATTGTTGTTTTACTGTAGGCAATAGACCTGGAAAGCATCATAAGACACTGACTCACTGGTAAATACTAGTCAGGTTCTTTCACTGCTCGTGGGTAAAGAACACGGCTGCAAACATACATACAGGAACGATAAGAAGAATTGTTTGTGTTATTTTATGCATGCCCTAATATTTTGGGTATTAATAGGAGTCACTTGCCGGGGGGCAGAAAAATAATCCACCACATAATAATTGCAAGGCTGCAACTCACTTCAAAGAAGGGAAATGAATGTGAATGTTAAAGTTCAAATGTTTATTTTATTATTATTATTTTAATTATTTAATTATCGTGGACTAATTATAATTCTTTTGAAAATTAAAATGCAAATGTGTGCCTTTATTCTTTTATTTTTAAGTGCATTTTGCTTCAGAACAATGTAAATTTCTGCAGCTTTGACTCATAAAATCATGTCCAACATCTGAAAAAATCAACTTCTGAAAAGGTCAAAGAACTTTTTGCTTCTGACAATTAATACTTTAAAAAAAAAAATTATTTAGACTGACGTGTAACACGTACTCTGAGTGCTACACAACATGAAATCTAGTTATTTAAATCTGCGGCAACCCTGGTTTACATCAACCTTGTTTGTCTGTTAGCAGAATATTTCATAAACAACTGAACAGAAGAACTTATAGAAGTTAGTTCTCATACTCTGATGTATAAGCCTCCTTCGCTTCATGCGCTTTTTTCTCCTAAAAACGATTGCTTTTTGTAGTTCTATCGTTTTTAGCAATACAAATGCCAAAACAAGTGACTGGWCCGGCCATGTTGGACGTCGCAGTTACGACGCAGAGGCGCAAGTCGATGACATAATCCGTACTGGCCCAATTCTCGATTTTTTTGCACGCTTGTGACCTTCGCACTCGAATACTTATGTGCAGGGATGCACCGATATGAAAATTTCAGCCGATATCGATATCCGACATAATTATTGCTGTTATGGCCGATAACCGAAATTTACCGATATTACACAAACACACAAATTATATTATATGTATACGCACAAATACACTTAGGTCTTTTCTTGATGCCGTAAATAAACGACAAGGCCTCTGGAGAAGGGRGTCTCTGCAGAACATGTCCTGTTGGCGGAGATAGCCCAAATCGTCATTGGCGGAGGTCTTGATGTGGGCGGAGATGGCCCAAGAGACGTGATTGGTTGGATTGATGGTGGGGTTTGGGAAGGCTGCAGGCAGCGGGGAGTAGCTTGGTCAAGTCAGGCAGGAAGCAACGTTTTTTAAGAATAATTTTAGTCATAACTTGAGAAAGGAAAGTACTAGCTGCACGAAATTTGACCGTCGTACATGTGAAAGGATGTGTAACAGTATGACTCAGTTAAAACATCCCTAACCAGCCTGTAAAAAGATGTTTTAACCAAGCCATATTGTTACACATCCTTTCACATGCATGTTACACATTCTTTCACATGTACAACGTTCAAATTTCGTGCAGCTATCACTTTCCTTTCTCAAGTTATGACTTAAATTAATCTAAAAAAAATATGTCCTGCTCGACTCGACCAAGCTACTCCCCGCTGCCTCATACCCCACCGACAATCCGACGAATCACATCTCTTGGGCCATCTCCGCCCACATCAAGACCTCCGCCAATCACGAGTAGGGATGTCTCCGCCCACATTAAGACCCCCGCCAGTCACGAGAAGGGCCGTCTCCACCCACATCAAGACCTCGGCCAATGACGATTTGGGCCGTCTTCGCCCACCGGACCACATGTTCTGCAGAGACCCCTACTTGGGCCTCTGACACGGCTCTACTTCAGTTATTCCTGGCTAYGCAGTGTCAATATCACTATCATGATCAAACAGATGACGCTCAATCAACCATCTCCCCTCCCAAAACAGAAACACAAAGATAAAAGGTGTGAGATCATTATCGGATGTTAATATCGGCCTAGTTTTACATATCGGACTGATACCGATATGAATGCCGATATATTGTGCATTCCTACTTACTTCGACTGAATCCACACTTCACAGAGGGGCGTAGGGTGCACACTGAGCATTGGGACTGGGCCTTTGTGTGTTTTCTGCACATTAATATTGGACCTTTTTTTATATAACAGGTGCAGTTTTGATCCGATATGAAATATTTGATTGCTGAAGAAACTTTTTTTTCCTCACAGGAAGCACAAAATCATCAAACAGTTTCCATTTTTTTATCAAGACAGCTGAGAGACAATTTTTGCRTTTAAGTCCTTCTTGAGCAATTGAGCTACTTTTTAAATTTCTAACAAAGTGTTGGCATGTGAGCAACAGAGTTAGCTGGCTGGGACTGGGGTGGGTGAGACGGGTGAGGAGGGGGAGCTTCGTTGTGGTGGGATGAGGAGGAAGTGAAGGGGTGGGGGGGCAGTATGGCCGCTAGCCTCTTTCTTGTTGATCCTCAGGAGACCATCTGCGCTGGGGGCATTGATTAGAGTGTGTCTGGTGGGATTACATCTTTGCTGTTGCCATGCCAACTAATCAGCTGATTTTTTTCCCCCCACATCTCTGTCTGTCTCTCCATTTCTGTCTCTCTCTCTCTCTCTCTCGCTCCCTCCCGTCTCTTTGCCTGGTTGTCACAGCAACAAAACACGGGAGAAGCGTAAGAGCCCCGGCAAGAGCTGGATTCAGCGAAAGGGGCGAAAAAAAAGAAGAAAAAAAAMCGTTTTTTTTTTCCTTCTCTGTTTCCCTCGCTCTGCCTCTCTCCGTCTCCTCCTAATTGGCAGCTCTCTCTGACCTGAAGTTCTTTTGTCTCTGGCGTAAACACACCCCTCTCCACATCACATTTATTTTCGCGTTTTAGAGGCCCAAGGACAGAGTAAATATTGGGTGCATAATAGCTTGGCTTCATGCTACAAAGTCCTTGAACAAATTTCAGAAACGAGACAAAACACTTTCAGCGTTTTTATCAAAAATTAGGTCTGAGCAATAAACACAGGTTTATTTATCTATKATCTTCTGTGTTGAACGAAATTAGCCCACAGCTCCCTGCCCAGCTGATCGGGGGGTGTTTCTGAAAGAGACGTCAGGGGCTGAGGAGAAACGTGAAATAACGCTAAATATTTAATATGTGTCCAGGTTTGTACAGAGGGTCGTTTGATACTGGAGTTTGCCTTCGACGACCTGATGAGGATCAAGACGTGGCACTTTACCATCCGGCAGTACAGAGAGCTCATCCCACGCAGCATCCTCGCCATGCACGTAAGTCCGACGAATATGACGCCTGACAGAAAGCCCACATCTTTGGGTGTCGGGAGCATCTGTACATCTCTCTGAGACACATTCAGAGACTGCTTTGCAAACTTAGAGGTTGTAAAAGTAAACAAAGTAGTTAGGGAGGAAAAAAAACTTCTTAAGTTTTCTTTTCAAGTCAAGATTGCTAAAACTGTTGTCTTCATGAGAAGAGTTTTGGACAAATGACCTGAATGTATGTTGTCTCATTTTTATTTGTTACCCTGACTTTTTCTTTTTATCGTGTTGACAGTTTAAACCAGACAGGTGTCCAATCCTAGACCTCGTATACATAAGATACTTAAGATGTTCTCTAATTTTACTAGAACAGTTGCAGCTGTAATATCTGTAAATTCCCTCTAGGATCAACAAAGTATTTATGAGTCTGAGTCTGACAGGAGGTGGCCCAGGGGTGTCCCGATACAACTTCTTTACTTCCGACACGATGCCGATATTGATGCCTAGAGTACTGGCCGGTACCGATATCGACCCAATATCAGAATGAATCCTACATACTTTTATTACCTTTTTTAAAAAGTTATGATCAGGTCAAACAGTAAACAATAGTCAATAAAAATAGATATGAGAAAGACTGGTCCCGTTTATTCTAATCTAATAGGTTACATATTGTTCTAACTTAAACAAAGAATATTGTACAATAAAATACAATAAATAAATAATAAAATAAAAGGCCCTCAATAAATCCAATAAAAACAAACTACACTTTTAAAATGTAAATAATAGTTTAAAGTCACTTAAGTTCTTTAAGCTGGACCCAAGCTGTTGGATAGAAATCCTGAGTGGACTCCTGTAATGGACTGCTTGTATCGGAGTACTGATTTTAAATGCAGGTCAATATAATCCTTTTTTTTTTGGCTAATATTGGCCCAATATCTGTTATTGAAATTGGATCGGGACATCCCTACAGTGGCCCTCATAAAACCAGTATTGGACACCCCTGCTATAATAAACTATAAACAGTCTATGGCTCAAAGAAGGGGTGCACTGATAAATCTGCACTGATTTTCTTTAACTTTGGGGGATCGATCGGCCAATATTTACACGACAAGCCGGTTTTATCCACCAATCTTATCCAACTTTGCAAAGGTCTGAAAATCAGCCTCTGTCCTCTTGCTTTGCTGTGAGAGAGGGATGTTGTCCAGTTAAAACAAATCACTGTTCAGTGTTTTTCAATATAATATTGGAACATTGAAGGTGTTTTGGGACCTTATAACACCTGACAGTGACAGTTATCAGCAGGTCAGGCTTTTTAAAGATCGGTACAGCCTAATGTACATGCTCCGCGCCTTGTTTCCTGTTTTTGCTGTGTTTCATTAGCAGTGCTACAGCGCCACCTGCAGACCTGGCATAATAACTACAGCATTTTGGGCTATTTGTTTGTGTAAAAACATTTCTAATAAAAAATATATATATTGGAAACAAAACACCCCCTTTATAACAATAACTTTTATTTTCCGATATTAAACCCAAGTCCCATTGAGATCACAGATCTCTTTTGCAAGGGAAGCCTGGGCCTGAAGGCAACCTATTGTACATATTTTTGTGCTGTGGGGAAAAACCGGAGTACCTGGAGAAAACCCACGCGAACACGAGGAGAACATGCAAACTCTTCACAGAAAGACCCGAGGTCTGAACCAGGGATCGAACCCCGGAGCTTCTTGCTGTGAGTCATCAGTGCTAACTACTGTGCTGCCAACATGAATTTAAATAGCATGGAATTAATAATCTTATTTCAACTAMACACAACCATGTTTGAGAGGTTGAAAAGCATCTTTCAGACATCCACATGAATGCCAAGTTCTTTTTACATCTCAGTCTCGTTTACAAATGAGCACCAAGGTCACTTTTATGTCACAGTTATGATATAAACCTCCCAAGGTTGYGTTAATTGACCTCCTAACTTCACAGGTTGGATTAAAATATGGTTAGGTTAATGTAAAGTTTGCAACAGTTTKAGCTTTAATGCACAACCAGATTTCAAGGGTCATTTCATTCATTTTCTCAAGCACCATCTCGTGTGCTTAAAAAGAAAATAAAATGAGTTTAATTAAAATGAGCTACCTATTTTCTCTCATTRTATATAAAAATGAAGTTTAAAGAAAATCTGGCATTCATTAAACTCTGTATTTATTTAAAATATGTATTGTGTATAATATATTTATAATCAATTAAAATTATCAAGTATTTTCAGTTAAATTTGCACCACTGGATTTAATCGCAGATTAATGTTTGAAAGACATTAAAATAAAGTCGTTGGTTTATAGTTTTTTCAGCCTGTGTTTGTACAGCTAATTTACAGGAAGTTGTCCCCATTTGCATTTTAAATGAAGTCAAATTCATTTCTKCGCTGTCTTGTAGTCACCCTCGTAGTTCTAAATATAAAAGCCAGTCTTGCGTTTTGGCCGAATCTTCATATGAATTTCACTCACCGATAAATTGGCCCCTCTGGGTATTCACGTTAATTCTTGGAGAGTGGGAGATTGTGGGGTATTGTGGGTCCTGGCCAGATCTTCAGTGATTTGTGTTTGAGTGTAAGTTCAGTCTTTTGATCGCTGCCCGGGCTAATGAAAGCAGATGCAGACACGAGGGAGTCAGAACAGGGAAGTTGAAACTGCACATTCTGCTACAAATGGAGCTGCTTTGGAAGGTCTTCTTTTTGATCTGAGTTCTGCTGCACCTCTTTATTTTTATTTTTATTGTATAAACTAGACCTCTTGTGCAACTTTAAAAGAAAAGTTTGTGTTCTGTTAATATTTTAAGTTTAATTTGCTTTTAAGCTTAAATGGTCAGCTGTAATTTTAATTTATTCTTTTAAAGCTTGGTACTTAATTATCAGACATTACAATCTGCAGTTCCTGTAGCTCCCACTAGATGCTGACCTCAGAAAGTTATCCCCATAGAGTTAAATAACCCTAGAGTGAGCTCCACCTACAATCACTGCTACAATCTGTGGCAAAATACAGGAGCAAAGATGGCAGCCAAACGGGGCAACAGCTCACAGCTGTTTGATTAACAGCAAGCCCAACTGGATCAGTGTAACATATTACTTATAATCTTTTTTGCAATAAATGAAAATAATTGGCAGTTATGTTAATTTAATTCAACAATCATGTAAAACAGAACAGCAGATGATGTAAGGAAAATATATTGTTTATTACAGGGTTCCTGTTGATCCTTAAAAAGTCTTAAATCAATCTTTCAGAGGTCTGAAAAATGTTAACACGTGAGTGGGATGATTGTAATAATCTCAAATATTTAAAAAATTGGTAACGTTTATTTATCTTTTTCAATAATTTACCGGATCCTTTATGCAGCTAGTTGTTTTGTGCTAAAATAAACATTTGGGTAAAATTGTTGCTGTTTGTTTATTTGTTGATTTATTTATTTATTGAAGTTGGTCTTAAATTTAATTTCAAGTGGCATTAAGTGGTTTTGAAAAGTCGTAAATTTAACTTGCCTTAAGCTGTAGGAACTTTGTATTAGTAACTATGATTTAAACTAGATTAGAAATCTGTCAATAACTTAGACTTTAAAGCTAGTTGAATAATTATGACTTTAGCTCAGAATAATAACGTATATTTATTATTATTTATCTGTTCTGTAGTTAACGCTTAGAAAATGTTCATTGCATACTTGTTAGGATGAAACTTGTCTCTACTGATTGTGGCTATAACCACCTTCTTTGTGTAATGAAAACCTAAAAATAGTCAAATATATAATATTATTTTACACTTGTAAAAATTACATAAATCAGAGGCAAAACCAGCTTGTATTATTTAATAATTTGTGCTGATTTGTAGCATGATTTAGCAAAATGCTAAACTCTGTCTAACAATATCTGCTACAGAAGCTAATATCTGCTAACAAATTTGTTGATTAGCAGTGAGCTTTATATGGTTGTTTTAACTTTAAACTGTTACATTATTAGGTTAAATTCTGCTCTGACCACATTCACTTTGAGGTTAATAAAATAAAATCTGCTTATTTAAAATGAGACGTTTTCCTGTTTCTCTTCTGTCGGTACATCCATAATGCACAGCTTTCTGTCATTTTTATATAGATTAGATAGCTAATACACTCTAAAATATCTGTCCAATGCATTGTTAAATTAAGGATATTTTTTCAATTTTTACATAATCAGCCATTATTGTTAAGCTATGTGACGCTCCGGGGGCCAGGGTTACTCGAAGCCCAAAGCTCGGGGGCCTGACATCCAGTGGG